>NC_072464.1:24491086-24541086 GCF_027596085.1 Anoplopoma fimbria | reverse complement strand
TAATAACTACATTATGTTATAACAACACATGTAATAACTACATTATGTTATAACAACACATGTAATAACTACATTATGTTATAACAACACATGTAATAACACTACAGTATGTAAACAACACATCATGTAATAACAATTCATCATGTAATAACAACTCATCATGTAATAACAATTCATCATGTAATAACTACATTATGTTATAACAACACAGGTAATAACAACTCATGTAATAACAACACATCATGTAATAACACCACAGTATTTAAAAACAACATATCATGTAAAAACAAAACATCATGTAATAACAAAACAACCTTGGAATAACGCCACGTGATGTTATAACAACACATCTTGTAATAACAACACGTTATAACACCACATTATGTAATAACGCCACATCATGTTATGACAAAACATCATATAATAACAATGCACGTTAAAACAACAAATGATGTATAACAACACATGTTATAACAACACATGTTATAACAACACATCATGTAATAACAATGCATGTTAAAACAACAAATTATGTATAATAACACATGTTATAACAACAATGGATGTAATAACAATACAACGTGTAATACAGTTTACAATTTTTATTATGTAATAACACCCGCATTATGTAATAATTAGCTGCATTTTGTAATAAACTGCTTGATCACAATATGATATACAAACATAAAAGACATAATAGAAAACTATTTGTTATTGTTATACTTCATATCGATCAATATCTACAATAGATTCACTGTCACACCCCGACAGATGTGTTGGTGAGGTTAAATAAATCTAATATACACTTTACAAACTAATGTGTATTATGAGTGTGTGTGTGTTTGTTGCTTTCATCAAGAACTAAAACCACACACACACACACACACACACACACACACACACACACACACACACACACACACACACACACACACACACACACACACACACACACACACGTGTTGTGGGATATTTGAATCAAGGAAAAACACTTTCTCCTGCAATGTGAAAACTTGTCAATCAGCTGTGAAGCTGCAGGTAGTTTCTCCTGTGTGTGTGTTTGACACAGAACACTGCCGCCATCGTCTGAACGTTGAATGAACTTGTTCAGCAGCAGTTTACCGTCACACACACACACACACACACACACACACACACACACACACACACACACACACACACACACACACACACACACACACACACACACACACACACACACAGAGTCACACACATCTGATCTGATTAATAAAATGTTTTCTTTTGTGATCTTCTTGAAGTAACCCTTTAACATACTGTAATTTCAAAAGTTATGTATCATGTGTTATTTGAAAGGATTAATTAAGAAGTATGGGGATTTGTATTTGTCATGTATGACAAGAGGGATATGTTGCCGTTTGTCCTCTTTCCGTGCAAGCAGGTTTATTTAAAAGTGAAGTAAATCTACATAAACATTTTGATAAATAAACTCATTCTACTGATAACATAAAATAGAAGAATAAAAAGTCT
Organism: Anoplopoma fimbria; assembly: GCF_027596085.1. Classification (NCBI taxonomy): domain Eukaryota; kingdom Metazoa; phylum Chordata; class Actinopteri; order Perciformes; family Anoplopomatidae; genus Anoplopoma; species Anoplopoma fimbria. The sequence goes on along the minus strand of NC_072464.1, from coordinate 24,539,577 downwards.
TTAAAGGCTTGTTGCCAAAGTGCTCATACTGTTTGATTGTGTCAGTATATTATGTTAAAGAGTCCACTCATACTAAACAGAAGATTAAAGACTAAAGATGGAAGGAAAGCTGCTTTAGTTCACTGAATAAAGACTTTATATATACCTTATATATCCTTCATTCCAGAAACAGCATCGGGGGAAACCCAGAGCTCATCAAAAGAAACCAAAGACACGGGAACATGCTGTAAAAATACTACTAAGAAGTATTGACTTTGTAGGCAAGATGAAGATGAGACAATAATGTCACTCAAAGAGACACGTAGCAACCAGGAAGAGAAAATGACCACAAAGAAGCATCAAACAACAACAAAGAGATGAAAAACAACTACAAAGAGACACAAAATGACCACGACAGGGTCAAAACAACCACAGACAAAATTGCCAGGAATAAACACAAAATGACCACAAACTGAGACAAAATGACTACAAAGGGACACAAAACAACCACAAATAAACACAAAGTGACTACAAACACATATACACACAGATATACAGAAACTGACTACAAACAGAAAATTGAGACAAAATGACAACAACGAATCATAAAACAACAACAACAAAGACTTGAAAAACAACTAAAAAGAGACACAAAATGACAACAAAATTGGCAAAACAACCACAGACCAAATGACCACAAAGAGACACAAAACAACTTCAAAAAGGGCACAACATCCGCAGAGAAAGGATGACTACAAAAAAGACCAAAACAACTACAAAGAGACTGAGAACCAAAGATAGATGCATAACGACTACAAAGATAAACACAATGACCACAAATGGAGGCTAAACTATGATTTCTGTGAGTCTTGCTCTTGTGTAGGAGAGGTGTCGGGACCTTTAGCAGGTCTGTGTCGAGGGCCGGCGTCTCATAATCCTCTCATGCTCAGAGGTCAGTGCATCTGAAGCTGTTGACCTCTCTGAGATCAGAGCGTCTGCAGGGTCAACACGGCAGGGCACTCTGTAGGAGGTCATGTGATCATAAGGATCCTGAGGACTGGAGAATATGAGAAAAAAAACATCTTTAGAAGGCAGCAGCCAAACTCTATGTCTGTTTTGTTGTATTTTTTATTAGGTTATAAAAAATACATCTGAAACGAATCCATCCTAAACCAGAACATGAGTTCAATGGTACGTTTGATAAATGATTTATGAACACACAAATGATATCTTTGTATATGAAATCTCTAAGGCGTCTATCTTTTCTACCGGATCAACAACTGGTTGCCAAATGTCATAGAAGTTGAGGGCACAGCCTCTTGAAACATAATGTTTTTTTTCTAGGGTCAGATAATGCTTAAGATCTTTAATCCATCGATTGAAAGAAAGAAGAAAAGAAGAAAAGCCACATTCTGCCGTATTGGTTGAGCCTGAGATCCCGTGGTATTGAGCCGAATATTGCTATTATGGCAAAAGGTTGCATTTGAGAAAAATAATTTGAATATATAGAGTAAGAAATATGTGATACAGTGACTGGTATTGTTCTAAAGCGAGCACACTTAGGACAATTTAAATGATATACTGTTACTTTATGTACTTTACGTCTTATTGAGTGTTCCTGATGTAGATTTCTTTATGTCCTCAAAAAGCTCTGTGTCTTCTGATGTTTGTTTCAACCTTAATTTACATGAATGAGCTCTTGTGTTCTAAATCAGTTTTGATTTATATTTTAGATTATATAATATTACACAAATCAGCACAGAACCTTCATTCAGTGAAGGAAGAACAGTATGAACAAAGAGGACAATACAAAAAGAAAATGTAATACTAATAAATAATAGGAAAAATTTGAGGAAGATGGAGAAGGGAAAAAAAAGAATAAAGAAATATTGGAATCTTTTAACCTTAAATCTTAAGCCCTGTGAAACACCAGAAGTGGAGAACAAAGTCACCATACTTTATCTTAAAATGTTGTTACCAAGGGACCTACAGTACAGTTCTTTATCTAGTTAATACTCTTAAGGGAATATATATATATATATATATATATATATATATATATATATATATTACATATATTATACCTCCTTGTGTGATTTCACTTGCGGCTGAGAGAGGTCATTTCACACAATCAGACTTCTGTTAATTGATTAAGAATTTGCCTCTCACCAAACTCCAAATGCATTAGAATCAATACATATTATATACAATAATAATTGATTTTGGAAAACAAATACAAATTCTGAAGATTCAATTCAATCAATTCAATTAATAATTGTTTATTTTGTAAAACAAATACAAATTCTCAGAGGGAAGATGTCCTTCCCTCACATCGGCACAAAGATGGCAAGAACAAAATGTATCAGTGATATATAATCATCTCTGCTTTTTTATATTTTTAAAACTAAAGAAATCGAGTCTAAAAAGGCAGAAAAGCAAGTAAGTATTTAATATAGGATTCATAAATCACATTGTTCAAAGATCATCAGAGCATATATCACCACACACACCATAGCAACAATGATTACTCGTCATAATCCGGAAATACACCCAGGATGTGTGCATCTCTTTGCAGATGATGTGGTTCTATTTCGCTCCATCAGACCGTGACCTGCAGCACTCAGATGAGAGTCCTCCAAGTCTGAGTTCATGGTTCTCTGTTGGGAAAGCGAAGGAGTTCAAGCATCTCAGAGTCTTGTCCATCAGTGAGGGTCAAATGGAGCGTGAGGTGGACAGGTGGTTCAGTGCGTCGTCAGCTGTGATGGGGGGGTTGTACTGGACCTTTGTGCTGAAGAGCTGAGCCAGAAGGCAAAGCTCTGAATTTTAACCATCTATGTTCTGAACCTCACCATGGTCATCAGCTTTGGGTAGTGAATGAAGCTACAAGCTGCCGGAATGAGCTTCCTTTGTAGTGAGTCTGGGCTCAACCTGAGGAGCTCAGACATCTGGATGTAGCTAAGAGTAGAGACACTGCTCCTTCACGTCAAATCTGAGGAGGTTCATCATCTGATCATTATCCTCCTGGACACCTGCCCTTTAGAGGTTTACTGGGCAGGTCCAACTGGGAAGAGACCCTGAGAGTAGACCCAGAACACAGTGGAAGGATAATATATCACGTCTGGCCTGGGAAATCCTCGAGGAATAGCTGCACCTTACCATACAATGAAACTGCTAATTTTGTTTTTTTAAAGGAAACATAATTCGTTCTGGATATTGTTTGCTTTTGATGGATCACAAATATGTTTGAAATGAGTCCATGGAGCTGTGGATAGGGAGGAGGTTTAAGTTATGAATGGGTCGCAAAAACTCTTTCTGTTCAGTTTAGTAGTATGGGAGCGTCATTTTGAAGAGGAAAGGGATGCCCAGGAAGAGGTGGAAAACGTTGCCCGCTAGATAAGAGGATGTAACGGATTGATGGACGGTACATGCAGCTGAAGGTGGACCGCAGATCTTGTTCAGTGCTAGAAATATCAAAACTCACAATGAATTACTATCACTCTTCACTGATTCTGGAAGCTGTTTTCAGTCCATTGACAAATATCCCATCTGAGGCATTGTGAATATTCAGACAAACATCATGCACAAATAAACCTTTTTAGTGCTCCATTGTGTTGTTTATTATGACCCACAATGCCTTATGAACATCATATCAAACACATGAACTATTCAGTGACGTCTCAAATAGCAGCAGGCTTTCCCAGATATTCATACGTGTGATCTCATGGCTTAATTAGGTGAATATGTTGAACAATGTGTGAGAGATGAGAGCTGTAAGAATAATGAGCGGTGAAGAATCCCCTCCACCATGTGGTGAGACAGGAGGAAGAGGCTTCCCATTTCAGAGTGGTTTCATTCCCTCTTTCATGAAAAAAAAGGGGGGGAGATGAGCTCTGCAGTGTTGTGACTCATCCTGGAGGAAAGCAACCTTTGCAGGCACTCTTCAAAGAAAAACACACATACGTGCACACACAGTTTGGAAATGGTCATGAAAAGAAGCGACAAATTGGAGAAACTACCTGAGTCCATAGGACGGAGGATAAAAATGGGTTTAGAACCAAAAACTGAATGAAATCAGAATTATTTCAGAATTAATCATTTTCTGAACAGATTAGGTTACAAACTGTTTGTAAGAAGTGGACACTCACCTACAAAATGTCACTCAACGAGACACATACCACCCAGGAAGAAACTCAAAATGACGACTAGGAGACAAAATACTACTTCAGAAAGACACAAAACGACCACAAATAAAGAGACAAAATCACAATTATATCTATAAATATATATAGACAAAATAAACAACTACAAAGGGACAAATAACAACTGCAAGGAGAAACAAAACGACCAAAAAGAGACAAGGAGACAGAATTATTACAGAGACATAAAAAACCTACGAAGAGACACAAAAAGACTACATAGAGACAAAAAGACTACAAAGACACTAAAATTACCACAAAATTACAACAGAGACATGAAAAAACTACAAAAGAGACAAAAAAAAAACTACAAAGACACACAACATGATTTCAAAGAGACACAAAGCGACCACAAAGAGCCATAACACAACTACAAAGAGACTACAAAGAAAATGACCACAAAGAGACAAAATCATAATCATATCTATAAATATCAGACACTATTAGATCACTCTGACTATGACACAATGGGTTGTTGTATGCTGGGAGCTGATTGGCTCTTCAGCTGCTTCCTGAATGCCCCTCAGCCTGTTAAGTATTTGCACTCTGGAAATATAGATGCTTTACATCAAAAGCCAGTGATATGATGTGAAAACAGCAGCGTGCAGATGACCTCACACAAGCATCGAGTCCATTTTCATTAGAGTGTGAATTCATGGCAGTGTGGCTAATTGTTTATATAAATCAGCTGTTGAAGCTCTGAAACGTTGTGAATGAGTCACCACATAAACATTTAATGCTCTGTCACTCACTATCATACATATATATCAGTGCATGTACATTATAATAAAAAATAGTGAATATGCTTCCCATACTGTAGGTTTATTGTAAATATATACTCAGTATTCATACCTGTACAAAGTCTGCTGGCCCATGCAAAACATTTGTATCAAAACTTTATTCAGTAGAACCAGTTCTGGAGTAACATATGCTTTTGTATTGTTTTAACACACATCATCATCATTCCAGGCATCCAGATGTTCCTCTTTCATGCAGTTTGTTACAATGAGCTGCACTTCTGCCTCTGCAAGACAAATCCAACACGTATCCCAGATCATGCTCAGTCGTTTACGGGGTTAAGGGGGGTAGGTTTGACTTTACAGCCACAAGCTGCTCACTTTGCTACAGAATAAACTCAAAAGAGGCACACTGATGGATTCTGAGAGGATCTGAAAACATTAAAGGAACAGTTTAACCCATTTACTTGCATCTCATAGGTCAGTATTTAGACATGCAAAGGTTTTGGCAGTGATTTCTGCCTCCGACCCAAAGACAAGGAATGTGAAAGGAAATTTTAAAATCCTGTTTAAAATATTGACTGAAGGATCTTTTTTTGTAGAAACCAGCGTTCAAGTCTCAACAGTTTCTATCAGAACCACCATCTTCCAAATCTGTGGGGCAGGACAGGTGATCTTTGGAATTTGGGTGAAGAAGATTTAAAGGAGCAGTGTGTAGGATCTAGTGACATCTAGTGGTGGAGTTGCAGATTGCATCCAACTGAATACCCCTCTGTAATCACAGGGCTCATCTAAGATAATGAAAACAACAATTTTTAGTTTCAGATTATAAAATAATAAAAACTAAATTTATGAATATTACATTCCCCAAAGTCTTACGTCAGAATGGGAGATTTATGACGACAATTTGTAAGTAATTTAGCGTGCAACAACAACACCAATCTTACTTTTTGCTTCTAATTTTATGCACAAATAAAAAGTTTATTAAGACAGGATATTGATGGGTCAAACAAACATAACGGTGTTATTGTAAAGTTATGTTACGGATGTTTGTGACGTGTTTGACTTACTTATGTAACATCGTTACGCTTTATTTAGTTTAAGTACTTATTTAGTCCCAACCACGATGTTTTGCATAAAGTTGTTTTTTTGCCTCAACATAACTGCCATAGTTTCACGGTAACAAATTGGCATAAAATGTGTATAATGACGTGCATATATTGTCCTGATATTTAACCTACACACTGGCCCTTTAAATAGGAATTTAAGCTGAAAATCTTGTTAAAAGTTTCAATCTAAAGAGGTCAATTAAATGCTTTTCAGCCTGGTGTTAAATTAATGTTTTTACAAAATATAAAAACAGGATCACAACTCCAAAGTGTCACAAATGCAACATCAATCAATCAAAATTAATGAGCCAACCTTTTGCATCAAAAATGACCTTTACAAACCAGACATGAAAAGAATTATGACTCACTGTCAGATCACGACTACAAACTCACTAAACAAATTCAGAACAGGTTTTGTAAACCTGCTCCAATCGACACGGACACCTCTCTCTGGTTTTACAGTGACATCACTCTGAATTTCAAAATAAAAGTCCATAAAGTTGAACATCCGACATGAATTCAGGCTACAATGTGGTTTTGTTTTTGTTACATATCAAAGCTCTTTTCATCAGAACACTCTGTTGCTACCGTTTGTTGTGCTTTCTGTCCTTAACTTAAATTATGACAGCTTAATAAAGCTGATAAACATCCAGTTTATAAACACACTGACCTCTTTAGTTAATTAGAGAGCTTAATAAAGCTTTAATGAAAGTTTGCATGTTCTAATTTAGAGGTTTTCTAGAGCTAAAAACGTTAAAATTAGTTACTTTCAATAAATACAAAATAATGAAAATGCGATTGCATGAAGAGAAGACGGATGTTTGCTCACTAGGATGGATGATGATGAGAAAAAACACTATTATTAATGCATAAACCACCTAAACATCAAACAATGAGGAAATCAGAAAGCACAAATCATCACTGGGAAACTTTTAAAGACTCAACATAATCTGATATGTCCAAACGAACAACAGCTAACAGCAGAAAAACAGATAGAGAACCATGCAAGCACAGAATGAAAAAGGTTTATTGAACTTAATCAGGAATGTAATCAGACTTCTGACTGAAATGAATGAAAGAAGACAAAACAAATCTGGACCAAAACACTGAAGATGTCAAACCTACGACCTAGTCTCAGTACTAGTGTTTTTATTCTCTCTACAGGCTGAGCCACGGGGGAAATCTATCTCTATGGTGACATGAAAATTATTTATTGATTCTATCAGTGCGATCGGTTCGAACCGAGTTCTGCTGCACGCTCCCTGACTAAACTATTGTTCATAAATAAAAACAACTACAAAACCAAATAAAACACCAGTTCGTTCATCAACCCGGACAACAGCTGGAGAAAAAAAATAAAGTTGCTCAATAATTAGAATCGCCTGCCGGTTCTGAAAACCCGGCGGGTGTTTCTGTAAGCAGACGTGATTTTGTTCCTCTTCTGTCGGTTGTTTTGGTTTCTTCTCCTCCTCCGTCAGACCCGTCAGGATTCTGCAGGGCTCACTCCACTTTGCTGTAGTCCTCCACGTGGCCCAGAACCTTCTTCCTCTGCCGGATCATGTGGAAGTAGAGCTGGGGGAAGACTTAGGGGGAGGATCAGTGTGTTAGCAATAGAATGAGAGAGTTTTACATCATCAACAGTCAGCTGAACAATTAATCACAATTTCATCAAAATCACAAAATGGCCGACTGCGTTTTTCAAATGGCAGGAGGTGTAATATTTATTAAAAGGTGAAATATGTGTAACAAATTTAAATTTGAATGATTTACTGTGGTGCTGACCTACACATTATATTCTACAGACTTTGTTTGGAACAGATCCCTGCAGAAAACACACCATAATCCCTTTAATAATGAAAATAAGAATAATTATGTAAAAATGATAATTTCCTCTTATATTGTAAATCATATCGCATTTGCAATACAAGTCAAAATTATGCAATTAGGTATTTTTTCAAAATCTTTTAGCCCTAAACACCATCAACACATTTTTACACTAAGTGGCCACTTTATTAGTTACACCTGAACCATGAAACGCTTCTTTGCTTCTTGTCATGATTATAAATACGGAATTCTAATAAGAAAACTAAAATCTGTCTTTTCTTTTGGTAAATGCAATGAACTTCTGTATATATGTATTTTTTCTGGAGGAACTATATCTTCGCTGGCCGTTTTATTGTCACCACAAAATAAGAAACACTAAACACCCCTCTGCTGACTTACGGGGGATGTAGGAGATCATGACGAGGATGAGGAAGGAGTAGTAGTCGAAGGAGAAGTTGTACTTGTTGGGCAGAGTGACGGAGTAGAGGCCCGTCTTCTGGACGTACGGCAGCGCTGCGTAGATGGTCAGCAGCTCTCCGGTCACTCCCATCGGATACAGAGCGAAGAAGAAGGTGTACCTGCAGCGGAGGAATCATAAATCATATGTTTTTAATGTTCGTAGGGTCTGAATAGAAATAGAAAAACACTGAGAAATGCACGGTGTGGATTCAGGTTTATATGTTTGAATGCTGTAAACTTTCACCGACAGGAAAGTAAAAAAACTAGAAGATACAATCCTGCTTTCCACTAAAACAAACATTCTCCTGCGAAGAAAACTCAGATGAAGAACACAGAGCTGCAGAACTAATGCTTTTTAAAAATGTACCTGGAGAAAGAGAGAAGATATTAGTGCATCATCGGGTGAGGATGATGTCATGTTATGTAAATGACTAATTCATCAATAGATTGTGATCTTAAACTTTTGCTATTCCATAATATTCCCATTTAAATGCAGCCCTGAATACTCATACATCCTACAGCTACCTCCTTTAAATAACTTTAGTTTCCTTTCCAGCTGCAGTCACGTTGTCTTTCTGGTGAACCTCACCGTCAACGTTCTGCAAGCTTTGGTAACTTTTGGCTTTTCTTTTTGGTAAATGCAAACACAGAGCCGACAGTAAACAGGTTAACTTCAGTAAAAACTCTGATTAAGAGGAATATTATGAAGGCACTAAAGCCTCAATATCAAGAGCATATCACACATGCACTAATCAGAAAATACTACATTCAGAATATTAGTGTGCATGTTAACTTAGTCACTGACAAATGAAGTGAAGAAATAGATACTTTAAAGTAATAGTAATAAATGATTGCATTCAAAACACTGATATAATCATCAAATACAAAGGAAGTACAGCGGCCTCTGCACGCTTCTACCTTTTGATTCAGAGAACCGTTTGAGGAGAAAGCTCACGATAACATACGAGCTCCTTTTCTTCCTCAACTAGAACTCAAACACAGAGAATCTGTTTCTGAATTTTCCAAGGATGAACGACCAATTTCTTTTCTGCCTCTCCGGGTGCAACTCAAACTGAAAGTTGTGTACAATTATAGCGACGGTCTCATTTGCTGCCTAGCAACAGAGACCGCGCAGAGGGAGGCACTTAGCAACGGTTGCCTGGTTGAAGATGCAGAAGATGAATCCCATCATTCACAGAGAGAGGTGTAGATATTCATGGTTGTTACGGCACCATTTTTTTGCAGCGTGTTAAATATGAAGAATATTGAGTTTAAAATATTAACAACAATGTGAAAAGTTGTAGTGTTGTCGTGTCAAAGACTAAGTTATCAACTGAAGTTAGCATGCTCACCAGCTAGCCCCGGCCCGTCCAGTCCTTTAACACCGTTTGTAACCAGTAATGAGTCACTGTAACGTCTAGTCTGTCCTCAGTCCAACAAGACGGAACCTCCTGTTCTGACAAGTGAAGTCAAAGCTTCATGTCTTAAAGCTGCATTCTCTCTCCTGTCCACCAGGGGGCGACTCCTCTGGTTGTATAGAAGTCTATGAGAAAATGACTCTACTTCTCTCTTGATTTATTCCCTCAGTAAACATTGTAAACATGAGTTTATGGTCTCAATCTCTAGTTTCAAGTCTTCTTCAATACAGCATGATGTTCATTTAGTAAATGATGCTCCATTTAGAGTCAAACAGACCATAAAGCAGGGGATGCTTTAGGGCGGGGCTACACACTGATTGACAGGTCGACACCAGAGACGTATACGGCGTCTCTACGTCACTCCTCCTCAGTCCATATATGGTCACTTCCTGTTCACTGGTTGAAAAAAACAAAACACATGGCGACGGCATAATCGCCGACCTCTAGGCTTCATAACATCAGTCTACAAACCAATGAGTGACGTCACAAAGACTAAGTCCTCTTCTTATATACAGGTTGAATCGCAGATGGACCTTCAGTTAGCGACTTTAGCACAAAAAAGTTAAATTTCACTTAAATTGTAAGTGTGAAACCATGCTTTCATCCTACCACTTTTATTAATTTTATCTGTAAAAGGAAGGTTTTCTGTTTCTATTCATTTTTTAATTAACCACACTTTGGAGCTACATAGTAAAATGTGCCATATAAATAAAGATTATTATTGTTACTATTTATTCATTCAGAATTAAACAAATGTGACCCAGCAGGTAGATTTAAATACAAACTCTCAGGTGGAGTTTCCTACCTCGCCCATTTGATGAGGTACGGCAGGTGGTTGAGGAGGCTGAAGGTGTAGAAGGAGTAGCGGATGATCTCCGTGACGGTCCAGGCCGCGACGAACAGCAGCACGCTGTCCTCACTCTGCACCTGCAGGAGGAAAAAAAACACAAAGCATGATGGGAGGAGGAGGAAGGAGAGACGGAGCGACATCACGCTGCAGGAGTTACTCCTCATGCTGGTTGTTTCAGATCACACTGCAGTCATCATCCTCAGGTGTTAGAATGAAACCGATGCAAATATGAGGTTAAAAAAAGAGAGAACGGGCGCCAAACAAGACACACGAAGAAGAAACATCCGTTATTCACTTCACTAAAAGTCATTCCTGCAAAACTACAGCGAGACCCGACTTTACTTACTTACACATTTACTCCTCCCGGTTCTATCGACGGGACAAACAGCAGATTAACGGGTCACGTTTCAACCTCTTTACATTGTGTTCTTCATACTGAGTGATTTCAGGTGGAAACAGGAAGTCGTCTTACCTCCCTGACGCTGTGTGTGACGGCCCAGGTGAGGAAGACCCGGGACATGACCTGGAACCCAGTCAGGACCACGGAGGACGGAACGATTCCTGAGACATGAGGAGGGACAAAGGGCTCGTTAGGATTTTACCGATTCTAACACTCCTATCGATACTCCTATCAGTTCCTTTGATTATATTGTGAGAAGAAAAAAAATGTGTTAAGTAAAGAATCATCATTGCTTTATTATTCTGTTTAACTGGGGAAAATAATTTAAAAGAAAAACAGGAAATACTTTATCTATGAATAAAAACTGTGGACAACATATTGACAGTGAAGGAGATATGAATGAATGCTGCTGCAGTGACTTCAGCTGGCCAGCAGAGGGGGACATAGAGCAGTGTGTGTGTGTGTGTGTGTGTGTGTGTGTGTGTGTGTGTGTGTGTGTGTGTGTGTGTGTGTGTGTGTGTGTGTGTGTGTCTGACAGCTTCTCTCTTTGTCAAACACTTCAGATATATAAACGTTTCTGTTTGTCGGCAAATATTTACATCTGAGATATGAATGCAGTCTGACGACGAGTCATAATAACAACGAGATCAATGATTTAAAAACACGACTATCTGATGCTCACAATGAGCTGAGAGATCTGAACACATGTGGTACGGATTAAATAACTTTTATAATGCCTGTCATGATAATTGATAATGGTCTACAATTAGTTTTTGTCCTGTAACTCACAAAACAATGAAACATATTTCACTGGCTTAATACAAAATATTATAATATATATATATATATATAATTGCCAAACAATTGCTGGTTCAGATTTTCTTTGTCATAGTTCATATTAAATGTAACATCTCTGCGTTTTGGACTATTGCTCATTAAAACATGTTTTATATATACATACATTATATATAATAATCATATATTATATATATATTAATCTTGCAAACCAGGGAAATGGAAAGCAGTGACCTCAAAAAAATAAATCTGTAGGATCTTTGTTGAAAGATTTGTGATGAATGAAACTTATTTCTGGTAAAACTATAAAAGTAGATTTTATTAAGTAGCGGTCTAAACAAAATGTAATTACAAATATGAAAAATATCCATTCATTTATTTCAATGATTTATATATTTTTGACTTCTGATGTGTCAATTTAATACGTAGATATTCCTATAAATATAAAGATGAACTTTTCTCTTGGGGGGATTTAATATATATATTGTTTCCTTTTTTCCTATATAGTAGATTTTAGGATAATCATTTTTTTTTTTAGGATATATTTCATTTTTGACGTGTTTCATTTATTATATGCTTGTTTGATATTGATCTTGATGTTTCTAGTTCCATGATCTCAATCAGACAGATCCCGATCACCTGAGTGATGGATGTGTTTGTGTCTTTATACGTTGCAACACTAATAAACGGTGAAATGTTTTACTGGTGAGGGATCGGAGTGGAGGCAGGAGGTTCAGACTCACCGGCAGCACAGTGAACGATCTGTGAAGGAAGAGAAAACAGAATCACTCAACATGCTTCAGGTAGCTTCCTTTAACGCCTACAACACAGAATGGATTTCTTTCTTAAGGTTTACTGCTTATTCTGTGTTTTGCATTCACAAAAAAACTTTTTTCTCTTGAAATGATGCTTTAAAAAATAATTTTCATTTGCAGAGCCGGATAATGCGTCACTTTAAATGTTGCAGCAGCAATGAATTATGGGTCGGCATTATCTCCTTATCTTGGGTAAAGGAAGGTCAAGTGTTTCCTATGCTAAAGGAGCTAGGAAAGGAAGCATTGAAGCACCAAGGGCAAGTTGAAATCTAAAAAAAAAGTTAAATAATTGTCTGCTTATATAAACTGGATGTTGTGTGCTGATAAGACCAACAATAGGCATCTTTGAAATATTACATTTATTTATTTATATATATAAATATACACATTGTATTTAATGAAGTATATTTCTGATCTCACCTCCAGAATGGCTCCAGTCTGAAAGAACTTCAGAGGCTTCTCTATGGAGTAGTACAGGCCGTGGTAGCTTCCTCTGGCCAGGTACGCTCTGACCAGACCCACAGCTATCACCAACCACCTGGACAGACAGACGGGGATTAGGCAGTGTTTTCACTGCAAATTAATGCAAAAAACTAGACAAAAATAAATAAATAATAATATATAAATGAAGGTCAGCCTTTAAAACATTTGTTGCAGCAGTTAATGTTTGCAAGGAAACTTATTTTTGAATATCTGCTTACACATAAAACAAATGGATATATGTTTAATAACTTAATATAGAACATTTACATCTTCACTCTAAACAATAATCTCCATTAATTTTTTTTTTTTTTTGCAAATCAAGGCTAAAGACTTTTCTGTTTCTGCATTTTATTGAATCATTTCTTGCATTTCTTTATGCTGCTTAAAATTTCTATTTTTGGGGGATTTTTAGAGATTGTTTTTTGCACTTTATATTGATATGAATGTTTTATGTAAAGCCCTTTAAATTGCCTTGTTGCTGAAATGTGATATATAAATAAACATGCCTACTAACAAGATTGGAAATCAAAAATATTGTTTTATTTTTCTGCAAATATTAAAAACTAGACATCAAGTTTAAATGGCCTGATAAGGGTTTTCAGTTTATAAAATATAATGTATTAAAAATATTATAATAACGCAATGTAGCATTCAGAATGAGCTCATCTGTGTCAACACAGAGGTCAAAGGTCAGCTGCAGAGCGTGTGGAGACACTAGCAGTAACTGCTGCAGGGGGAAACTTTGGTTTCCCAGAATGAACATTAGCATCAGAAACTGACCCGTCTACTGTCTAATGCAGGATTTACATTAGACTTGCGTGTGCGACACCCTAAAGTGTCCCCAGTACAAAGCAGTCACTGTGCGTCCCGTCACTACCGAGGCATTCACAATGTGACCCGACTGGTTGGAGCAGCCAGAGAACAACGCCCACCATTCACTTGTGCAACAGTCGACAAACCAGACACGCAGAGATCTCAGGTTCAAGGTTCAACACCGGTAGTTTTTAAACATTTACAGAACGTTATCTGAGGTTAAATACCAGGAGTCAAATTCAACTGGAATCAATATAAATGCAAAAAAACCTGACTTCTAATGATGTGAATAATCTCTACTGCATAGTTAGAATTAAACCCACCGTCGTTTACTTATAATTACACGAGTTAAAAAGGGACAATTCCATTATATGGGTAAAAATAAACTTTTCATGCTAGTAAATGTGTTTTCTACATCATTTTATAAATATTTCCTCCCTAAAAACATTTTTATAAAAATTGCAGCCAATTCTATTCTGTTAATTTATTTTACAGAAACTTTGATATAAATGTTGCATTTTTTTTCTAAGAGGAAAACCTTCCTCATAATATCATGTTTCAGTGTCAGATAAACTCAACCAGTCGTTTAATCTCTTTTTGTTTGTCCTTATTATTGGGTTTCTGATGTTACGTTATAACAATAATAATAATAATAATAATAATAATAATAAAACAGCAAAAAGGAACATATCTTCACATTTAAGGAGTCAGTTCACCGACCTTTGACGTTTTGTGTTGGATTGGGATTGTTTTATATTAATAGACTATTTATGTTTCAGTCCTAACTTCACTCTGATTTAGATTTGTTGTTTTTCATGTTATCACAACACGTCTTTTAGGTCTTTTTTCTCTCTGCACTTTTTAGGTCATCGTTATCTCTGTGGAATTTATTTGATTTATTATATTTATATTTAATATATTTATATTTAACTTTTGTGATAAAAAAAAAGGTCAAATTCAGTCGTTATCCTGCAAAAAAATAACAATTTATGGTGTAAACCCCCCGCAGACAATAAACCATCTGTCTCATTAGTGATTAGTGTAGTAGAGTCTAGTGTTGTAGTGTAGTAGTGTAGTCCGTCTGTCCTCTCCTTAATCTGATGAGCTTCTCTCTCTCTCTCTCTGTCTCTCTCTATGTCTCTCTCTCTCTCTGTGTCTCTCTCTCCCTATGTCTCTCTCTCTCTCTATGTCTCTGTCTCTCTCTCTATGTCTCTCTCTCTCTCTATGTCTCTGTCTATGTCTCTCTCTCTCTCTGTCTCTCTCTCTATGTCTCTCTCTCTCTCTCTCTCTCTCTCTCTCTCTCTATGTCTCTCTCTCTATGTCTCTCTCTATGTCTCTCTCTCTCTCTCTCTCTGTCTCTCTCTCTCTCTCTCTCTCTCTCTCTATGTCTCTCTCTCTCTCTCTCTCTATCTCTCTCTCTCTCTCTCTCTCTCTCTCTCTCTCTCTCTGTCTCTCTCTGTTGCACCTCCGCTCCCAGTGCTCTCTCTCTCTCATGTCTAACCCCTCTCTCTCTCTCTCTCTGTCTCTCTCTCTCTATGTGTCTCTCTCTCTCTCTCTCTCTCTCTGTCTCTCTCTCTCTCTCTCTCTCTCTCTCTGTCTATCTATGTCTCTCATCTCTCTCTCCATGTGCTCTCTCTCTCTATGTCTCTATCTCTCTCTCTGTCTCTCTCTCTCTCTGTCTCTCTCTCTCTCTCTCTATGTCTCTCTCTCTGTCTCTCTCTCTCTCTCTGTCTCTCTCTCTGTCTCTCTCTGTCTCTCTCTCTATGTCTCTCTCTCTCTCTCTCTCTATGTCTCTCTCTCTCTCTCTCTCTCTGTAGGGGGACGTTATTAAGTGTTGCACATCCGCTCCCAGTGCTCCCAGTATAAACTCCTCCACCATGCGGATCAATAACCCTCTCTCTCTCGGTGACGTACCCTGCCGTCATGACGACGTTGTAGAGCAGCAGGTAGGCCGTGGCCAGCGCTCCCGGGCTCCTCTTCACTGCAGCGGCCGACATGATGCGACGCTCTGAGGCGGCCTGACGTCACGGCTACGTCACGGCCCGGACCGGAAGCGCGGCTGCGTACTTCCGGCTACGCTTTCAGGAAGCGCGTCTCCTTAAAGGGAAACTGTGTTTATTATTATTATTATTATTATATTAAATATCACCTTAATAAATCCGTCTTCTTAAAGTGAAACTGTGTTTATATTATTATTATTATTATATTTATCACCTTATCCGTATTATTATTATTATTATTATTCTATTAAATATCACCTTAATAAATCCGTCTTCTTAAATGAAACTATGTTTATTATTATTATTCATCTTTTTATTATTATTATTATTCTATTAAATATCACCTTAATAAATCCGTCTTCTTAAAGTGAAACTATGTTTATTATTATTCTATTATTATGTCTTATTATAATGTTTATTATTATTATTCTATTAAATATCACCTTAATAAATCCGTCTTCTTAAAGTGAAACTATGTTTTTATTATTATTATTCTATTAAATATCACCTTAATAAATCCGTCTTCTTAAAGTGAAACTATGTTTATTATTATTATTATTCTATTAAATATCACCTTAATAAATCGTCTTCTTAAAGTGAAACTATGTTTATTATTATTATTATTATTCTATTAAATATCACCTTAATAAATCCGTCTTCTTAAAGTGAAACTGTGTTTATTATTATTATTATTCTATTAAATATCACCTTAATAAATCCGTCTTCTTAAAGTGAAACTATGTTTATTATTATTATTATTATTATTATTCTATTAAATATCACCTTAAAAATCCGTCTTCTTAAAGTGAAACTATGTTTATTATTATTATTATTATTATTATTCTATTAAATATCACCTTAATAAATCCGTCTTCTTAAAGTGAAACTGTAAAGTGAAACTATTTTATTATTATTATTATTATTAAATATCACCTTAATAAATCCGTCTTCTTAAAGTGAAACTATGTTTATTATTATTATTATTATATTAAATATCACCTTAATAAATCCATCTTCTTAAAGTGAAACTATGTTTATTATTATTATTCTATTAAATATCACCTTAAAAAATCTGTCTTCTTAAAGTGAAACTATGTTTATTATTATTATTATTATTATTATTATTATTATTATTATTATTATTCTATTAAATATCACCTTAATAAATCCGTCTTCTTAAAGTGAAACCATGTTTATTATTATTATTCTATTAAATATCACCTTAATAAATCCATCTTCTGAAAATGTTTATGAAACTTTGTTTATTATTATTATTCTATTAAATATCACCTTAATAAATCCATCTTCTTAAAGTGAAACTATGTTTATTTTATTATTATTATTATTATTATTATTATTATTATATTAAATATCACCTTAATAAATCCGTCTTCTTAAAGGGAAACTATGTTTTTATTATTATTATTCTATTAAATATCACCTTAAAAAATCCATCTTCTTAAAGTGAAACTATGTTTATTATTATTATTATTCTATTAAATATCACCTTAAAAATCCGTCTTCTTAAAGTGAAACTATGTTTATTATTATTATTCTATTAAATATCACCTTAATAAATCCGTCTTCTTAAAGTGAAACTATGTTTATTCATGTATTTGTTTAAAATATTTATTTTTGAGTGAATTAAATTAAAGTTTTGAAAGTGATTCATGTCCCTTTTTTTTTTACTTTATTTGAGTTATTTTGTTGATTCTATGATTATTTTGTTTTTATATTACTTTGATTATCTGCCTACCTGTGTAAACACCCAAATAATAAAATTAATATCATAATTTTCTATTTAATTTATGCAATTTACCTGGAGTAACATGAGTACACATTTTTTTCATTATCCTATACAACCCAAAGCTAAAAAATATTAAATTAATCCATAATATCTGTTATTCAATCAAGTTTTGAAAGTGATTCATGTCCCTTTTTTACTTTCTTTGAGTTATTTTGTTGATTCTATGATTATTTTGTTTTTATATTACTTTGATTATCTGCCTACCTGTGTAAACACCCCAATAATAAAATTAATATCATAATTTTCTATTTAATTCATGCAATTTACCTGGAGTAACATAAGTATTTATTTCATTATCATATACAACCCAAAGCTAAATAAATTAAAATAAATCCATAATATCAGTTATTCAGCCAAGTTTTGGAAGTAATTCATGTCCCTTTTTTACATTTTGTTTTTATATTACTTTGATTATCTGCCTACCCGTGTAAACACCCCAAATAATAAACTTAATATCATAATTTACTATTAAATTAATGCATTTAGGAGTAACATGAGTCCACATTTTTGACATTTTTAAATAAATAAATCTTGGCTGTCATTCCTCTTCCCCCCGCTAGATGTCAGTGTTTCACTGGGGGTCCTTCGTGTGACCAGAGGTGTTAACTCAAATGCCAGGTGTTTTAATTATTGTTTTAAGAATATATTTAAACGTGCTTTACTTTCAGTAATTAAAACAAAACCCTAATTAACCGCACTAAACGTATACATAAAAACATATCTTGCCAACAACTCCTCCGTCGCGCTTTCTTAATTCTGCTCAGGCATCGGTCGGGACAGCCACGATACCGGAAGTAAGCGGTGCGAGTTTAAAGCTAATGGACACGGAAGCGATATTTGTTCAGCTTTAGACTCGGAAATCACACGAACACGTTGTTTTTCTCTTGTGGTCAGGCTTCTCTTTGACTCGTCAGGATGCCTTTGTTCTCCCAGAACCCGTTTGAGCAAGATGTCGGTAAGTTACGCGCCGTGTCCGCCGTTGTGTTGTCCACAGTGCCGTGCGAGCTAACTGTTGCTAACGGCTAACGAAGGGCCAACAACACTGGATGCTAACGTTAGCTTAGCGCGCTCTCAGCGTGCGTGTGAGTGCGTGAGACCACATGCGCGTGCGTGACAGCCTCAGGTGTGTTCGTGAGAGTGTACCTGAGGGGCTGACAACCACAGCCGGTCAGGTTATCGATCAGGTTATCGGTCAGGTTATCGACCAGGTTATCGGTCAGGTTATCGATCACTGCCTGGTCACGTGACTGAGGGTAACAGAAACACGTGTCAGTTAAATAATTATTATTATTATTATATTAAAGTTATTTAGGTTTAAATGGGTGTGAAGGAGGGTTATGGTCACCCTAATGTTTAAGTCTGGAAACAATAAATACAAAGAAATATTTAAAAAATATATATATATATATATTATATTATATATATATATATATATATATATATATATAATATATTATATATTTTTTTTTTTATTTATATATATATTTTTATATATTTTATTTTATTTATTTATATATATTTATTTTATATATAATATGTATAATATATATATATGTAATGTGTATAATATATATATGTAATATGTATAATATATATATATATTTATAATATATATAATATATATATTTTATATATATATGTAATATATATATATTGTATATCTATATATATTGTGTATATATATAATATATATAGATATATAATATATATATAATATACATATTATATTTATAATTTATATATATTGTATATCTATATATATTACATATATACATAAAATATATATTATATAGATATACAATATATATATTATATAGATATAGATATAAAATATATATATTATATAGATATAATTTATTATTTATATATATATATATACAAAAAAAAAGAAAACAAAATATCTAAATACAAAAATATATATACAAAAAAAATGTTTAGAATTTTAAAAAATCTTCATAATCAGCAACATGACACGTTTTTTAATTAAAACTCATCTTTGGGTCAGTATGATGATAACGTGTTGGTCATATGTCTTTCCTCTTAGTCATAGTCAAATGCAAAATGACATGCAAACTACTCAGGTGGCCACTCTTACCTTACCTTACCTTACCTTATCTTACCTTACCTTACCTTACCTTACCTTACCTTACCTTATCTTACCTTATCTTATCTTATCTATCTGCGACACCACGGACCTTGTGTGACCAGACAATAGTTCACTGTTACACTTAACTGTCTCTGAGTGTTCGTGACAGTTACTATGAGCTGGAAATGTGCATTTGAGTGATTTCCTGTTAAGATGTTATAAAACTACAGTGAGTCACCACCTACAAAAACACCGCCATCATAAAAATATATTTACGTTTGTAGGATATGACATAACTAAAGGAAAAAGGAGCTGATAGCATCTTGACCCGACACTCAATATTTCTTTTATCTTCTGGTACAACATTAGTTCTCAAACATGGCAGTTCAACACTTGTTATTCATTATTATCACACTTGCCCACTGTGGTCGGCACACTCGTGATGCCAGTGAAGATTTGTTTTCTCACCCTTCCATATGCTCCGTGTCCCTGTCTGCCACATTTACAGAGAAATCGACCAATGAAAACAACACAGTCGATGACTGGGGGCTCATTATGGACATCTGCGATAAGATTGGAACGACAGCCAATGGGTAAGCTGGAAAAGTGGCTCCTTTCTTTAAGTGCAGCTCATGTGTTGAAACAGTAAACACCAGATATCAGGAACTTTCTAGTGTTGGGACACTGTTGTTGTTGTTGTATTAGCTCTGAATTCTGCTCTGTTCTCTTGTGTTTCAGACCAAAGGACAGCTTGAGATCCATCATGAAGAGAGTCAACCACAAAGTGCCTCACGTTGCCATGCAGGCCCTCAATGTGAGTGTTTTATTCTGCTTTCATGCCACCAAATTCACAGACACTCATTCATCTAAAAAGTAAAATGACAATACAAATTCTTTGAAAACAAAAAATACTTGGACCTAAAATCCAATCGTTATTATGAATTTGTTCAGCTTCATTAACTGGGACATTATAAAGCCAATAAAAATGTAATTACAAAACAAATTGATCTCCAAATCATTCACAAGCAGGAGTTACACATTTATCAAGAAATGTTTTTTTCATCTTCTGGTCCTGCATATACAAAGCATGCAGAAAAACAAATCCGTCCGATGAGACATTTTATCTCTTTCTCGTTTCACATGTAAACACCCATTTCAACCTTTGTGCATCAATCCATATCTACTTAATCAATATCTATTTTATATTATAATAAACAAAAGCATCATGCTGTTTGCAGTAAAAAGAACAATAGAAAACCAAAAGTGTAAATTCTTTTCTTTTGCTTTTCTAGAAGAAGAAAAGCTTGTTTTTCCAACACATTGAAATTATAAGCTTTTCTTCTTCTAGATTAGTGTACAGCCCAGTTTCAACATTTGAAGATAAATTACCGGATCTCAACTGAGCACAAAGAGATCTTTTCTCAAAACATAATTCTCCGTAACCATATTCGGTCTCAATCATCATAAAAAAAAAAGGTTTATATATCGTCGGCCCCTTCTATCGGTGAGAAACAAACTTTCTCCAAACAAACCAATATTGAGCTTTTTGTTATAAAAAAAATCCTGCACAAATAGTACTACCTAAGATATAAAAACTAATAAGCAGCTACAGGACTATGGTAATCTTTAAAAACCCAAAGTATACAACATTCTCTTAGATCGTGAGAGAATAGATTTGTTGTGAGTCCAACTCTTCTGCCCCTTTAACTGTGAGAAATGAGTTTTCTCCGAAGCAGTTTAATCTGTAATTGATTTCATGTTGTCTTTTGTTTAAGCCTCCCAGGAAGGTAGAATATTTCCTACTGGGAGGATGAGAAATCTGAGAGCTGCTCCTCAGTCTGAGTCATCATGCTGTCACATGACCTGCTCTATATTTAGACATCCGTGTTCACTCATTCACATAATTAAAGCCCCACTGTCATTAAAAGTATTATTAATTACAAAAGCTTCACCTGCTATTAACACCTCCTTCCAATAATTCATTTATGTGAGTTGTCAGAAAATAAATCCTCTTCCTCCTTTATTCCTTTATGATACCAGCTGTTTAAACTCATTGTTTTTTAATTTTGACTTCTCTTCCAGTTGCTCGGTGCTTGTGTGTCGAACTGCGGCAAAATATTCCACTTGGAAATCTGCTCGAGGGAGTTTGCCAGTGAAGTGCGCAGCGTTCTGGGCAGAGTATGAGAACTTTTCTTCCTCATCATTCCTGTTTTTACTAGCATGTTTGTTTGTTACTCTTTGTTCACTCATGACTGGCGTCATTTTCACACTTTAAAGAAGGTTAACCTGAAATGTCACGGATAGGATCATGACTAAGTTCTTCTTGTGCACGTCATCTGCAGGCCCACCCTAAGGTGTGTGAGAAGCTAAAGGCTCTGATGGCAGAGTGGGCGGAGGGCTTCCAGAAGGATCCACAGCTCAGTCTGATCAGCGCCACCATCAAGTCTCTGAAGGAGGAGGGCATCAGCTTCCCCGCCGCGTCCTCACAGGTACGACTACATCATCAGAACGTGATGAGTTTTAAAACATCAGAAAAAGTCCCTTTCACACATTCAGCTGATCCCTGAAATGAACTCGCCAGTTCAGAAGCATTCTAAGTTGATTAAATGAGATAAAGAATAACCACGGACAGTATATTAGAAGTGGACGTAGTGCAACCAGAGGAGTCGCCCCCTGATGGACAGTAGAGAGAATGCAGCTTTAACACATGAAGCTTTGACTTCACTCTGCAGAACCGGAGATTTGCCACCTGAGACTCATTTAATCCGACGATGAATCACTTTATAAAAATTGAGGATTTTTTGTTTGAGAATTTGTTTAATTTTATTTAAGGGTGATGACGTTATAACATGACGACAGGCTTTCAAAGCTTCATTTGAAAAACTCAATAGAAGCTTCAAATGTAAAAATACATTCACAGTATCTTGTTTACAAAATCTGGATAAAGTATCTTTAACACCGGAACATGATATTTGCTGTGACCAGTCATTATTTAGCATCATTTAGAGAACGTATGACACCAGCCAACATTTATTTCTATTTAAAGGAACTACAATCTGGCTGCTTATTAAAGTCGCTGTTGGCAAGGAAAGTTTTCCAGCCAGATTTGGCAGCATGTTTATGACTTCAGTGGCATCTGAACACTTTGTTTCATATGTTTAGAAACTGCTCTTTAACTTGAGGATGATTCAGGAGATGTAATGTGTTGGCAGTCCTGTTTCACACCCAGTTTTTCCACTTTAATTACAGTTTGAGTCCGTAGACCACAATAACAAAATAAGTGTGTGTGGATGCTTTTAGTCCAGTGTGTTCTGGCTGTGCTTTCTGGTGTGTTTCCAGTGTAAAGTTTTCGGGGGTTGGGTGGAGCGTCACATGTCTGTCTGTGTTTGTTTGGCAAGTGCTTACAGTGGAATTTCCTCTTCACATATTTCCCATAATTCAGTGGAGATGTGTGTGTGTGTGTGTGGGTCTTCGTTGTTGACAAAGCTGGCCTCCTGGTTCTCTTCTTTGTTTGATGTGTGTATGATTTCTGTTTTGGAACAGACTTTATATATATATGTGTGTCAAGGGTTGAAGTGGACTTTGCTCTCTCAGGTCGTCATGAAGCAGCTGACATACAGATGTGTAATCTGTGGTCATAGTTTCTCTGTAGCTGCCGGCTTCTGTTGTGGTAGTTAGATGGTGAATAGTCTATTGTGTTGTCGTTTTTTGTAAATGTGGTAGACAAAACATTGGAACAACCTCTTCAACCTCAGTGATAAGCATAGTTAACCTAACACCTCTGTTACAGTTTACAGCATTCAGACGGCTCAGAACATGGATTAATAATCACCATCACGGCCTTAGAGCTCTGTCTGGTCCTCACATTGTTTGTGTTGGCTGTGCTTCATTTCGCTGTGTTTTGTGTTGTGTTGTGGGAAGAGCTGAGGCAACCTGCTAAAAAGGAGCCCAGGTGGCGCACGAGGGCGTCAGTTATGACATTTAATCTCTTATCAGCTGATGAGCAAACAGCAGCAGGTAGTGTGACTCAAGCTGTGGCTCGGCTTTTTTCTAGTATTTACCCTCCAGCCATCGTTCACGCTGAGTTTTAAAGGAATGAGTTGAGATGTTAAGAAGGGTGTTTGTTCAGTAGATGAAGCAAAGCTCTTTACTGCTGTGGATGTCTTTTAGACACCTAAAATAAGTGTACGCTGTATTTAGAATCATCTCTATACCTTTCTGTCAGGAGACCTTTCTGACGGAAACTTAAGACGTTATGTACTCCTGTGTTCTGAGAGGTAAAACTACTGTTTTTGTCAATGAAGTCTGTTGTCTTTAAAAAGAGCATAGATAACAGCTTCAGTTCCCGCCAGAAAGTTCTGTCCGACAGCAAGATAAAGAGGTGAAAATATTCTAAATATATCAACACTTCCACAAGACTCCTTTGACAAACACACTAATCTCTCAGGACACAGGAGTTTCTGGTCTACTGCTGCTTTCATTGGTTAGTTATTTGTGTTACTGTGAGGCTTTGGCGTTTAAAAGTGTTTGTATAAAGTCACCAAAGTCACACAATAAAACCAGCTAAACATTGGAGGAATCAGTAGAGCAGCAACTTCTGTGTTCTGTGAGGTAAAATTACTGTTTTTTTCAATGGAGTCTGGTGTCTTTAAAGGGAGCATAAATAACTGCTTCAGTTCCCGTCATAAAGGTCTGTCTGACAGCGAAGTAAAGAGGTGAGAATATTCTAAATATAGCGTACACTTGAACTGACATTGATTCTTGTAGGTGTCTAAAGTACGTCCACAGCAGAACATTGCCTTGCTCTGTTATTTTGAAAGGTTAAATTACAGTTTTGGTCATTTGAGTCTTGTAGCTTTGTAGAGATCATTTTTTCGTGTGCTGGTGCTGTTTTCTGTTTCTCCGTCTTCTGTAGGTACATGTTTTTGGACAGCCTGCAGGTGTTTGTCTGTTTTTCTGAGCTCCACACTACCGGGCCATGTTTTTCCAGTCCCTGTTGTTCTGCTCTCTGTTGGCTGCATTTTGTTTTCTTGCTACGCAGCCCGTTAAGGTCGGCACAAACAGCATGTACAGTTGTTGTGTCCCAGTTTTAGATGGAATGAGAGCTCCAGCCCTCAGACACCAGCGCTCTGTAGTGGACTGGTTATCACCAGTTCAGAGAAAGCTTCTCAGAGGGATGTTCATGGAACTTTAGTTTAAAGAGTTTTTATAAAGAGCGTTATCTGGAAACAGAAATGTTAATGAAGGGAAGTAACCTTTTGTCTTTATTAAACTTACATCTGTTGTTTCCAATATCACTATACATACATTATTAACAAGAATAACGCTATTTTGGTCCCTTGGTTATTTAACATGGATATCTGCACCGTGTTAGGAGGATCTAAAACTGTGATGTTCATTTTGTTCTTAAGTAAGTTGACTTGTATCTGGATAGAAGATGTATCGCCTTATTGCCCTGCGTCAACGTGTAGTACCAAATATGAACTACAGGTGGCAGTACAGTCACTGGAAATCAGTTTGTTTTTTCCACATCTTGTCTTAAGTGCACAGCAACCCTCCTGTATGTACACACACACACACACACACACACACACACACACACACACACACACACACACACACACACACACACACACAGACACAGACGTGACCTTATGTTTCTATAATGACCACAGGGTTCCACCACAAAGGTCGGCCCTCCCGCTGTCGTCAAAGAACCGGAGGATGACCTGGCCAAAGGTAAAGTGAGGCGCCGTCGTTCAGCTCTACACACCTTCATCATGAATAATTCATCTGTTCAGAAGCATTATTTACTAATCAGATGCACATCTTCCAGCTGCTGTGCTTTATGTTTAAGACTTATTATTATTAGTTTGTACCAATATTCTCCTCTTTTTACGAGGAGTAGAACAGTTTGAATTGATTATCGACTGGATTTTATGTCCCCATTCATCAAAAGGTTGTTTTATTGGCTGCGTTATTGATCGTTTTCATCTTTCATTTAGTCTTCTGAGAGCTGTTTGCATTCTGAAAATAAAGAAGATTAATGTCCCCGTCTCTCCTGTTCTCTCCTCCTCCCCCCGTCCAAACCTCCACCTCTCCCAGCCATCGAGCTGTCCCTGCAGGAGCAGAAGCAGCAGGTGGAGACGCGACCCCTGGCCCTGACCTCCGACCCCCCGACCTACACCAACGGCAGCGGGGGGCCGGAGGCTCGGAAGGTGCGAGCGCTGTACGACTTCGAGGCGGCTGAAGATAACGAGCTGACCTTCAAAGCTGGAGAACTTATTCTGGTTTTGGACGACAGGTGATATTTTAATGAATCATCAAAATATCATTTTAGTGTTGCAGACTTCTGGCTCCCCAAATGTTCTATATTCTTCAGCTACATGCAGTCAAATGCAACACCTGTGCAGTAAATCAGTGTGGCTCACTATTGGAAGCTCACACATTGATTTTAAAAAAAATCCTGTTTCATGTTTTCGTTTACAGCGATCCAAACTGGTGGAAAGGAGAGAACCACAGAGGAGTCGGGCTTTTCCCTTCCAACTTCGTCACAACCAATCTGAATGCCGAGCCAGAGACAGGTCGGTCTCTGATGGATCTCTGTATGAACGTTGTGTCGCCCATTTGGGCTCCGACGTAAAGTTTTTAATCCCTTGGCTGGTCGGGCGAGTGGGTCAGAAATGTACTTGGCCCAATACAAATTGTTTAATGTGTCGGCGGTTATCAAATAAGAAAAAGACCACCCAACTAAACTGGTCATTTAAATGCTTATTCCTCTTTATCTGCCACCATGTCTACACATTGACCTGTCCTACGTTTGTTTTAGAAACCGGCCTTTATGATCTTCCCCAATTAGATTTAAAACCGGAGCAAATGAGTTTCAGACCTGCTAATTGAACCCAGTCTTTTCTTCCACAGTGGCTTTTGTTGAAAAGGCTTCCACTCCCGAGGAGACGGTTGAGGAAACCAAAGATGAGCCCGAGCCCGTCTGCATCGACGAGGTACTGCGCTTCCTTAATGTGTTTGCATTCATTCACAAATCACCTCTCAATCAAGCTGCAGAGACTAACCTGCTCTTCTCTCTGCAGGGGAAGATGGACAGAACTCTGGCTCTGCTGCAGAATGCCGATCCTGCAGATCCGGCTCCAGATTCTGCAGAGCTGATCCAGCTGGAGGGTATGGAGCTGAATGCTGGAGTAAATCTACTGCAGCAACACTGTTGTTTTCTAACTCTGTCTCTGTAAATATGTGAACAGGTGCATGCGAACAGATGAACCCGATGATTGATGAGAGGCTACAGGAGATCGACAGGTAGTGTGTTGCTGAATCTGGATCGTTAAAGGTCATTTGAAAGACAATCCATAGGCTGCCTGTTCTAACCAACGCCTCCCCCGTGCTGCAGGAAACACTCTGAGTTGTCCGAGCTGAATGTGAAAGTCCTGGAGGCGCTGGAGCTTTACAACAAGCTGGTGAACGAGGCTCCGTTCTACTCCACCTACTCCAAGATGCAGGCGCAGTACAATCCAGCCGGCTCAGCTGTGCCCATGCAGGTCAGAAAAACAGGCAGTGAAGTCGTCCTGTGTGACGCTCAACATCTCACTTTAACTGTGGTTTAACATGTTGTTCATGTAGCTTTGCATCATGGGATATTAAAACTAAAGTTCTCTCTGAATCCATCAGTCAATCAATCACAAAACAAATGTTAGTGCTGATTCATTGTTTTTGTTATACGTATTCAGCGTATTCTATTTCTTCCGTACATTTTTTGGCATCTAACCTTTTCTGCATTCTTAAGTATAAGGAAAAACGATAAGCTATCAAAATATTCATCTCTCTCCGGACATTCCTGCTACGACTTCTACCTGTTCTACTTTTTAAAATGTTAAGCTATATTCATATTTCTTTTCCACAAATACAACTCAACGGAGAAAATCTTGAAATCCTCTTAAATATCCTCTACTTTGAAATGCAACAGCTTCCTCATACTTTGAGCTACGGACTTCATTTGATCCTCAAAAGGGGAAGAACACTTTGGACTATTATGGAATGATTCTGCTTTTTGATATATTTTACAGTTTTTTTTAATTGTTTGAGGTCCTGCTCCTCTATGGAAACATAACATCAGGACTAGAAGTGGAGAGAACTCAAACATGTCTTAAGTGCAGAATAACACAGTTATAATGTCATAAATCATAAAAAAAAGAAAAACTTAAGATGATTTTCTGTGATTATTTATTTTACAAGAAATCTATATATCCGACAAGTTTTACCAATGTTGAATAAAATGGAGGCTATAGATAGATAGATAGATAGATAGATAGATAGATAGATAGATAGATAGATAGATAGATACTACTTACATTTTTACAGCATCTGCTCTGTTCAGCAGCCTGCAATTCAGTCAAAGTTCCATGATTTTTTTGCCACATGACTGTTGGTCTCAGCCAAATCCAACATATCTTCCTAGTTGAACTGAGGAGCTCAGAATTGAATGTTTTTTACAGAATCTGGTAAAAGTAAACGATTTATTTGGGGCGAAATTTTAAAGGAGACATGTAGAATAAAATGTTTCGCTGAAAATCACAATTTTAAACTCCGTTTTGGCACATGATGTGTTCAAGGACATCAGAAAGATGACAATCTGATTATTAAGTGTTTTTTTTAAAGCTTCAGGCTGTGATAAACGGTGTAGTTCCAGCGATTGTTACAACAAAGCATGCTTTTCAATCCCTCTGACTGCTGTTGGCTCAGGGGGTTAAGGTTCTCTGGTGTGTTGAGTCATCTTGTCTCGAGCCGAGTCAATAAAAAGCTGAGTCATGCATAATTTAAGGACGGGTTCAGTTGGAGGTTGTTTCACAGCTCAGAACACTGACGGCTGCAGAGATGTTCAGTGTTTTGACAAGCTTTGTGTTAAACCCCCGAGAACGATGCATAATCCAGCACTGAGTAGCCTTTCAGTCTATTAATCTCTGGTATGTTTTTATATATTTCATGGAGACAACGAACCACTAATGTAGAGGATTATTATGTCCTGCTGTAACCTCCATATTTTCTTTCTCACATCCTACACTGGTGTGTTATATTTGGCGTTGGTTTTGTTGCCTCTTGCATTCAGTCAGCCTTTCTCTCTCGTCCTTGGAGAGTCGGAGGCTGCTCGGCTTTTCTTGGCAGCGGCTGTTTTTCTCTGAAGTGCTTGATGTCACTGTCTCTCCTCTGAGATTTAGAAAAATGTCCACTTCACTGGGCCGGCCCACACCGGACTGCTGCTCTATTTTTTTGTTGCCCTTCATCATTTTGTTTTTTTGCAGAAGACTGCAGGATTTAGTTTTACGTAAGCACTTTCTATTTGAGAAGTATAAACTGGGAACTATTCATAGCATCTACCTGACTAACTGTACCAGTCTGCACTTTATTCAGCCCACAAGGAGCAGCTGTTTCTATATCTCTGATTGTCTATCTGACTCCCAGCTTTATGTTTTATTATAGTTTAATTAAAGATAATTTTGTTTGTCATTTATGAAATATACTCATTCTCTTTATTGCCAAGAGTTAGATAAGAAGATGTACACCTCATGTCTGTACGCTAAATATGAAACTATAACCAGCATTTATTCCCTCAGTAAACATTGTAAACATGAGTTTATGGTCTCAATCTCTAGTTTCAAGTCTTCTTCAATACAGCATGATGTTCATTTAGTAAATGATGCTCCATTTAGAGTCAAACAGACCATAAAGCAGGGGATGCTTTAGGGCGGGGCTACACACTGATTGACAGGTCCACACCAGAGAGATTATTTAATGAAGAAGCTCATATTTAACCCGACCCGTTCCCTCCTCCAGGGCTACATGGGTCCGGCCGGTGGTCCCTACATGCCTCCAGTGATGCCTCAGGTTCCTCCTCAGCCCTACACTCTGCCCAGCGACCAGCCGGGGCCGCTGCACTCGATGCCCCCCAACGTCTCTGCTCCACCCAACGGACCGGCCGCCCAGCCTCCATACATGAGGTAAGAAAACAGAGGAGGAACTCCACAGGGGTCATGTGACTGATGTGACGGCATCAATAGACTAGATCTTCTGGTTTAACGATCTACAATTTCTGGCTTCTGGGTTTCATGAAAGTATCGGGTTGGAAATGAAACTTTACAGTGAAAATGGTTTTTTTATTATGTTTTTCAGATGTCATTTTTTTTTACTCTTAACAGAAAGAATTTAAGTAAATCACCATATCCATGTGAGTCAGTCCAAGCAGTGACTCAGCACTGAGTAATATGTCAGGTTTAACTACCAGTCTGAATTAAAAATGCAAGATGACAAGATGTTATGAAAGAGGTTTTCACTCAGAGACTGTAGATGGTTTACTGTATGGATTCTGATGATTTGAACATGTTGATTTACTAAAAAATAAAGAAATCTAAGACTGTTTACACCTGACATTAACCTTCTTAACAAACAAGTTACATTTTAATTAAGTTTAACCTTTTAAGCGTATTACAGCCTCACTATTTGGCTCTTACCTTTCACAATAAAAGCCCTACACATATTCACGGCGTCAATGATAACCAGAGAGAACTCAGAGGCAACGCAGCGAAAGAGCTAAACGGCTAATGTCTGAAAAATGACATTACGAATGTGTCAACCATCCCTGTGAGTTGGACTTCTTCTTCTTTCGCTTCTTCATTTTCTTCTCCTTCCTCATATACTTCTTTTTCTTGTTCTTCAAGCTCTTTTTCATCCTCCTCCTTTAATCTTCATCCCTTTCTTCCTCTTCTTTTTTGTTCTTCTTCTTCATCATCATCATCCTTCTTCTTCCAGTTCTTCTTTTCTTCTTCTTCTTCTTCTTCTTAGTCCTTCTCCTTCCTTCCTTCCTTCCTCTCCTTCTTCTTCCTCCTCTTCTTCTTCTTCTTCTTCTTCTTCTTCTTCTTCTTGTTTTAAATTATCATTATTATTCATTTCCGGCAGCCTTAAGTGTTAATTTGCACACAGAGCGTGAAAATGAGATCTGATCACAAGATGTCCCTGTGGTCACATGAGGGGTTGTGTTTTAATCCCGGGTGTGAACAGTCGGGTCAGAGCTGTGATCCGTCCAGAGAGGATCTACTTTTCTTCATGTGAATAAATGACCAACATAAGTTAAACGTGTTGACACTCGTTTCTCTTTATTCTTTTATTTCCTGTTTGTTCTTAATGTCCCGTCTGTGTTTCCTCTCAGCTCTGCTATGAACACTCAGTACATGAACCACGCCGCTGGAGCTCCGTACCAGCACCAGGTGGGCGGGGCCATGGACATGTCGACCTATCACAATGCCAGCATGCCTCCCGTGTCCTACCCGGTGTCCGCCCCCCCGCACCAGGCTCCTCCTCCCCAGCAGCAGCAGCAGGCGGTTTACTACCAGCAGCCTCTGCTGTGAGACTCTGACCCACCGCAGACCTGAGACCAGTACACACTGCAGATATTTCACTTTACAGCGGTGTGTTCATGTGGCTCACCTTCTCTGAGTGTGTGTGTGATGAGGGCTTTAGGAAAATTCCTTCAGCTGTTTTTTTTTTTGTGCCTGATGAGCTGAATTGAACACACCGCTGTGGAAGTGGAAATATCTGAAGTGTGTGTGTGTGTGTGTGTGAGTGTGAGTGTGATGCCTGTTGTCGGGACGCTTTTTGTGTGTGCATGTCCTCAGCTTCTGTACGTGAGGCCAAAAACAAAACAACACAGCGTCAGGAGTCTGCTTCTCGTCCTTCAACACAGAAGAAGAAGAAGAAGAAAAAAAGAGTTGGGTTTGACAGCCACCAACACAGGACCATGTCATGTACATTTTGCAATTCATAGTGCAACGTAACATCGCTATTTCTGAATTGAATCCCTCTCGAAGAATGCACCCAACATGTCGTCTACTGAGGTGGAAACGGAGGGAAAGGCCATGTGCACACTCATGAAGATACATTACAACCCCAGAAGCAATCCCCGTCAATGTCTACACAGACAAATATTTACATGTGCAGGTCAGAATTAAATAGACTAAAATAGCAGGTCTGCATGTAAAGCGCAAGTTAAAGATGAACTTTTTGCACACGGCTTTGCACGGTCAGTTTATTCAGCTTGTATCAATCAAAACCGTTCATATCTTTTCTGTCAGATGACTGAAAAAACTAATCTGAAACATGTCAGAAACACAACATTTTAATGCGTTCAGAAGTCTCATGTTTGTAGTTGTCAGTGACATCATGAACCCCATTTGGCAGACTTTTTCAGTTAATTTTCCCAAATCTGTAAACATAATTCTTCAATGTATCTGCATTAATGTGAACATGGCCTCTAAAGTTTTCCCTTTTTAGTTTT
This sequence comes from Anoplopoma fimbria, assembly GCF_027596085.1. Lineage (NCBI taxonomy): Eukaryota > Metazoa > Chordata > Actinopteri > Perciformes > Anoplopomatidae > Anoplopoma > Anoplopoma fimbria. Next base: position 24,507,469 of record NC_072464.1, on the reverse strand, counting down.
TTAATGAGCGTCTTGTTTTTAAGTCTGGGTGAATTCATCCAAACACAGGCTCACTTCATTCTTTGTCCTTTTCTTTCTTTGTTGTTGTGCAGTTTCACTCGTGTTTCTGCCTCGTGTGTCGGCTCTTATTAAATCTGGTTGGGACGCGGTGCAGATGCTCCCGTCAGGACAAAAAGTTTTCCTTCCTCACCAGCATCCATCACTTTAGCTCATCTGAGTGTTTGAAGAGAACTACAAACTATATTTTCAAACATCACCGATGTATGTTAACCGTTCTGTGTGTGTGTAAATGGTTAGAACAATGCTTTCCCTGAAGCTTCACTGCCTCGTGATGCGTTCGGAGGTTCTATTTGAGATATTTAAGATGTTCTCTATGTGTGTGTGTTTGTTTTTTTACATGTCTGTATGTGTTGGAGGGCTCACCATTAATAATAGGTTCTTCATTGTAAAATGATTGTCAGATTTTAGGGTTGAACTGAGAAACAGTTAGTTCTCTTTGTGTGTTTATTAATCTTCTGCCTCTGTTCATGATTATTCCATCAGTACCTTCCTGCCTCTCATCTTCCATTTAGAAGCCTGTTAGGAGTTTTATGCAAACGCACGATACTGATATTTCTCATGTCTATATACTTACAATTCAAACTTGTCAATGTCATTGCCTCTACTTTGATTTATATATATATATATAAATCAAAGTATATATATATATATATATATATATATATATATATATATATATATATATATATATATATATTGAGACATTATACATGTATGATTTACATGGCTGGAGAATGTGTAATTATTACTCTTACGTCTGCTTTTACTTTTTATTTTAACACAATTTTTCCACAAAGTTCAGAAAAGGACTAGTTGTTGATATGAAGAAAGAAAAAGTGGGAGATCATGTTGTGTTGGTTTTTATTCTGTTTTGGGGTTAAGCTTATTAAATTAAGGAGCCGCTTTCATAGAATCTACAGTCGGGTGGCAGTAGGTCAGAACGGTCTGTTTCCTTTATTAAAGGTTTGTATATTAGATGTAAAATACCTGGTTTTGTTGGTGACGTTGCACCTTAGCTTTGTATCATTTATTTACCACTGGATGCCTTGTTTTTTCTGTAGAAATCAAAGAACGACACGGACAGAAACGTCAGTGAGTAACTTCAGTCTCAGAGTCCGCTGGATATGTATAATTCTGTATATTTAAAATATTCCAGGAAAAAGTCCTTTATCCAGGATTTAAAAAAAAAAAAAAAAACTGCTTTTTTTTAACAGAGCAAATGTATAATATTCTTTGAAATAAAAAGAAATTGACCTGTGTGGAGGATGGTACTTTTTTTTTAACCTACATTTCCCTTTGGATTCCTTTTCAGTAATTGCATTTATATAATTAAGAGGAAGATGATTAAAATAGAAACTGTGAACCTAATTAGCTTCTCTGCACTCAAGCTAATAATAAGATCATTATTCAGAAGCTATGATTTATTCATTGAACTTGGCCTTTTTATTTATAGTCTTCTAGTCTTTACTTTTCAGAAAGATGCACTGGGAATCCTCTTAAATACCAGTGTTGTTCTGGTGTTAGAGAGCAAGAGGAAACTGTTCTCTTTAATTAAATTTTCAAGGCCAAACACGGCAGGATGTTCTCCGGGATGAGAACACAGTGTGAAGCGTTTCCACAGACCTGCAGTGAGATTGACTGGAAACAGCACAGCTGGTGTCTCTGTCGGAGTCTGCTGAGGAGATTCTGTCAGCTGTTGTTTGTCCTAGTTTTAATTTAGCCAGATAAAACATGTCCTCTTTTATTCTGAAGTGAGGAACAAAGCACTAAATCAGTAGAAAGGGGTTGTGATGGGCTATATATGATTAAAAAAGATATAAGATCTTTTTACCATTGAAAACGTTTGTAAAAAACACAAATTATTTAGATATTTACATTCATATTTATATTATTTATATCATAATTTTTATATATATTTAAAGGTTTTTTATAATAGCCTAGAATATTTATATTTGTTGTGGCACAGTTAAACATTTAATTTTTTTATCAAGGTCATTGAATGTTTTTTTTATTCGATAAAGAGAATTTGCCTGAACTCTCAAACCTGATGCCAGGTCATGCTGGTAGAGAATGCTGCCTTCAAATGCACCTCGTAAAGTCCAACTTCAGTAGATTCAACATTAGGTTCATCTGCCGAGTACGTAAACATATTAAAAAATATATATTTTTCATCGCTCTCAATGTACCTAAATGGAAATAGATATACACCTTTTAATAAGGATTTATTTATTATTTCTATCATTATTTATCTGTACGTTTATATATATATATATATATATATATATATATATATATATATATATATATATATATATTTCTAATCTAGAATAGGAGCAAATGTAACATAACCCAATTAAAAATATATATATGTATTTTATTTTTACATTTTTTACAGTCCCTGACATAACACCTCAAAAACAAAGGACATGATAAAATCATAGCAATAATAATAGTAATAATAATTGAGCAAGTAGTGATTACATATTTAAATATATATACACCTATACATACATAAATATATACATACACACACATATATATGTATATTCACAAACATAGATACATGTATACACATATATACACCTACAGAACACCCATACATAGACCTTCCTTCTTTTACACACATATACATATGTACACAAAAAAGTATATTAATAAGAGGGAGGGAAAACATGTATATATGTACATATATAATATAATAAAATAAAGTAAAATATAATTCAGTAAATAAAATAATGAAAGAAACTGACTTTACAAAGGGTGTATATATTGTGCTTAGATTTATATTGACAGTCTTGATATTTGTGTTAAAACTGCTTATTTGAACTATAACATATATAATTTATAGTTTATGACAGTGTTTATGACAGTGTGTTATTATACGTAGTCTTATTATATGAATCATTTATGTCATAAACATTGAATGTGTTGTATCTCTGTTATGCTGTTCATTCTGTACACATGACATCTATTGACTTCTGTCCATCCTGGAGAAGGATCTAAGGACAGAGGAGGTGAGGGTCTAAGGACAGAGGATGTGAGGGTGTAAGGACAGAGGATGTGAGGGTGTAAGGACAGAGGATGTCTAAGGACAGAGGATGTGAGGGTGTAAGGACAGAGGATGTGAGGGTGTAAGGACAGAGGATGTGAGGGTGTAAGGACAGAGGATGTGAGGGTCTAAGGACAGAGGATGTGAGGGTGTAAGGACAGAGGATGTGAGGGTGTAAGGAGAGGAGGTGAGGGTAAGGACTAAGGACAGAGGAGTAAGGAGGGTGTAAGGACAGAGGATGGGTCTAAGGACAGAGGATGTGAGGGTGTAAGGACAGAGGATGTGAGGGTGTAAGGACAGAGGATGTGAGGGTGTAAGGACAGAGGATGTGAGGACAGAGGATGTGGGTGTAAGGACAGAGGAGGTGAGGGTGTAAGGACAGAGGGGTGAGGGTGTAAGGACAGAGGATGTGAGGGTGTAAGGACAGAGGATGTGAGGGTGTAAGGACAGAGGATGTGAGGGTGTAAGGACAGAGGATGTGAGGGTGTAAGGACAGAGGATGTGAGGGTGTAAGGACAGAGGATGTGAGGGTGTAAGGACAGAGGATGTGAGGGTGTAAGGACAGAGGATGTGAGGGTCTAAGGACAGATGTGATAAGGACAGAGGATGTGAGGGTGTAAGGACAGAGGATGTGAGGGTCTAAGGACAGAGGGATGTGAGGGTGTAAGGACAGAGGATGTGTGGGTGTAAGGACAGAGGATGTGAGGGTCTAAGGACAGAGGATGTGAGGGTGTAAGGACAGAGGATGTGAGGGTGTAAGGACAGAGGATGTGAGGGTGTAAGGACAGAGGAGGTGAGGGTGTAAGGACAGAGGATGTGAGGGTGTAAGGACAGAGGATGTGAGGGTGTAAGGACAGAGGATGTGAGGGTCTAAGGACAGAGGATGTGAGGGTGTAAGGACAGAGGATGTGAGGGTGTAAGGACAGAGGATGTGAGGGTCTAAGGACAGCGGATGTGAGGGTCTAAGGACAGAGGATGTGAGGGTGTAAGGACAGAGGATGTGAGGGTCTAAGGACAGAGGATGTGAGGGTGAGGGTAAGGACAGAGGATGTGAGGGTGTAAGGACAGAGGAGGTGAGGGTGTAAGGACAGAGGAGGTGAGGGTGTAAGGACAGAGGATGTGAGGGTGTAAGGACAGAGGATGTGAGGGTCTAAGGACAGAGGATGTGAGGGTGTAAGGACAGAGGATGTCTCAGAGGATGTTTTGCTTCTGAGGGACACGCTGGAGCAGACCGGGGTGGACCACCACCTCACAGTGGATCCTGGACTACCTCACCAACCGTCCACAGTATGTGAGGATAAGGGAGTGTGAGTCAGATCTGGTGTCCTGCAGCACGGGGGCCCCACAAGGAACCGTTCTGGCTCCATTCCTCTTCTCCATCTACACATCGGACTTCAAACACAACTCTGCTACCTGCCACCTGCAGAAGTTCTCTGATGACTCTGCATCGTCACCTCATCTGATGAGAGGGAATACAGAGAACTGAACCAGGACTTCATAGGATGGTGCCGGAGGAACCGCCTCCAGATCAACTCTGGTGAAACCAAAGAGCTGGTGGTGGACTTCCGCCGGGGAAAACACTGTCCTCCGGAACCAGTGAACATCCAGGGACAGGACATGGAGATTGTGAGATCTTATAAGTACCTGGGTGTTCACCTGAACAATAAACTGGACTGGACTAATCACACTAACGCACTTTACAAAAAGGGTCAGAGCAGACTGTATCTGCTGAGGAGACTGAGGTCCTTTGGAGCAGCAGCATCTCAGCAGCCGACAAGAAGAGACTGAACAAGCTTGTCAGGAAGGCCAGCAGTGTGCTGGGGTGTCCACTGGATACGGTGGAGGTGGTGGGAGACAGGAGGGTGATGGCCAAGCTGTCATCCCTGATGAACAACACCTCCCACCCCATGCAGGACACCCTGGCAGCTCTGTGCAGCTCCTTCACCCCCGGTGGTGAAGGAGAGGTACTGCAGGTCCTTCCTGCTGCTGTCAGGCTGCACAACCAACTCTGCTCCCTTTTTTCTGTCTGTAAATATTATATTTCAGTTATTGTGTTTTTCTACTGTTTCTTATTGCTTATTTATAATACTTTTATTTTTATTTTTTATTTTTATCTTGTCTTTCTTTACTATGTCTCTTGTGTGCACTTTAACTCTATGCTGCTGTAAGCCTGCAAACTTCCTAATGAGGGACTAATAAATCTTATCTTATCTTATCTTATCTTATCTTATCTTATCTTATCTTATCTTATCTTATCTTATCTTATCTTATCTTATCATGGTTACAGATTTAAAGCCCTCTGAGGCAAATGTGTAATTTGTGATTCTGGGCTCTACAAAATAAACTGAATAGAATTTTGTCGATGACGTAATTCACCAGGTGTGAACGTTAATATGTTTCTAAACATATTAAAACTCCAACAAGATGATAAATTGATTAATACTTCTTGAAAACATGTTTTAGTTGTTGTTGTTGTTGTTGCTGAGATGTCTGGGTTGTCCCTGAACGCAGCAGAGCTGGAGCCCAGTGATGGAGAGGAGGGGGAGGGTGTCCCTGGTCCCTGAGACTGATGAGGCTTCAGACCTGATGCTGCTGCAGAGAGGGACGCACCTCCACCTCCACCTCCATCATCTCCATCATCTCCATCTCCATCTCCATCTTCTTGCATTCTCCTCTTCTTCTCGGACCCAGAGCCAAGCTGGAGCCTGCGGTGCTCTGCTCTCCTCCGGAGCAGCAGACCTTCCAGTGGATCGGATCCGAGAGGCAGCCTCCACCCTGGACCGACGAGCTGGCTGAGATGTCCCGGCACATCTACACCCGACACGGGGTAGCAGAGGGGACGCAGAAGCCCGTGTTCCAGGTAGAGAGAGGAGGGGACAGGTCTGCAGAGCATCACCTCTCCTCTTATTCTGACTGATAGTTTTTAATGATAAACACAGAGATGCTTTAAGGAGACATATGCACATGTATTATTGATGAATATAGTGTTATTGGAGATCAATAGGCCTACCAACACTAACACAGCAATGAGGGAAATAGATTTTAAGAAATGAAAACTGTGGAAGACCATTTATGCATGTGATGAAAAAAAGAAAGATATTGTAATGATTGTAAACTATATCTCGAAATAATGATTTAGTATCTTAAAAGAATGAGTAAATATCTCAAAATAATGACTTAGTATCTCAAAATAATGACTTAGTATCTCAAAATAATGTTCAAATCTTTCAATCTAGTTAGTATCTCCAAATATTGACTTTTTATCTCTTAATAATGTTTTAATATCTCAAAATAATGATCTCAAAATAATGACTCTATAATAAAATAATTGTATGAGTATCTGTAAACAATGACTTAGTATCTCAAAATAATTAGAAACTTTCTCAATATTTTGACTTTGTAGATAAGAAAACTGTGGAAGACCATTTATGATTTCTGCTGATGAAAAAATAAAGATATTGTAATGATTGTGAACTATATCTCGAAATAATGATTTAGTATCTTAAAAGAATGAGTAAATATCTCAAAAAATGACTCAAAATAATGACTCTATAATAAAATAATTGTATGAGTATCTGTAAACAATGACTTAGTATCTCAAAATAATGTTCAAATCTAAAATAATGACTCAATCTAGTTAGTATCTCCAAATATTGACTTTTTATCTCTTAATAATGTTTTAATATCTCAAAATAATGACTCTATCTAGTTAGTATCTCCAAATATTGACTTTTTATCTCTTAATAATGTTTTAATATCTCAAAATAATGACTCTATAATAAAATAATTGTATGAGTATCTGTAAACAATGACCTAGTATCTCAAAATAGTTCAAAACATTCTCAATATTTTGACTTTGTAGATAATCTCCTTATGTTTATGTCATAATTTAAACATACTACGTCAAAACGTTGAGAACGTTTTTCATATTTAAGTATTTATTTTGATATGCCAACTGATTACTTTGACATATTAACTATTTATTTTGAGAAACTTACTAATTATGTAGAGATACTAAACCATTATTTTGAGGTACTAAGTCATTTTTTGAGATATTTACTCATTCTTTTAAGATACTAAATCATTATTCTGATAGACTAAGTAATTCTTTTGAAATATTTACGAAATCCTTACATTTAGAAACTTAGTCAGTATTTTGAGACATTTACTCATTATTTTGAGATACTAACTCATTACTTAGAATATTTACTCATTATTTTAAGATACTAAATCATTATTTGGAGATATTAAGTCATTATTTTGAGATACAAAGTCAAAATTTTAAGATACTAAGGCTTTAGTTTGAGATATTAAATCATTATTCAGAGATACTAAGTCATTATTTTGAGATGCTTATTCATTATTTTGAATATTTACTCATTATTTTGAGATTCTAAATCATTAATTTGAATATTTACTCATTATTTTGAGATTCTAAATCATTAATTTGAATATTTACTCATTAATTGGAGATACTAAGTCACTTTAGTAACTACTTTTCTCTTTCATCACTGTGGCGTTCCTGGTCCTCCGTAGTCTCGGATCCTCACAGTCTAAACTCCTCGTTCCTCTCTGTGTTTATCTGAAGCTACATTTGTCATCGTTCCTAATGAGCCCCTGAGGTTTCATTAATCAAACACAGGCTCGTGTCCCGCAGTACGATGGTGAGAATCTGATTTATTCAAAAGGAAATGAGGTTGGGTTCTTAATTATTAAGCGTGTTCTGATGGATCTTGATGATGAGAGAGTCCAAGTCACACAGCAGAAATAGATTTTCATCACTGTAGGAGAATTTAGTTCTTGATTCTGAAGGTCGCTGTCGTTTCTTCTTCGTCTGTTTCAGAACTTCTGCTGTCAGAGTCCTTAATGTAGGCAGACAAATCCCTGATCTTCTAGACGGATATAATAAGAAATATTAAAGGGATTTAGACGGCGATGTGACATATCTGATGGTTTAGAGTTTATATCATCTCACTGAATGTAAAGTACAGAATCATATACGCAACTAGCAATTATCTTCATTTTTAATCAATCTGACATTTATTTTCTTTATAACTTTGAATCGTTAAGTATTAAAAAGATAGTAAAAACATTAATGCACATCCCAATTTCTGTCACAAATGTGTCATCAAAGGTGGAACCAGCTGATAGCTGACATTGTTGTTGCAAAAAAAAAAGGATGATGTCATTATCAAATAGTTGCTGATTGATTCTCTTTTAATTGACTTATTGGTTAATTGACTAATCGTTTCAACTCTCCACTCAATCCTAGCAGGAGGAGTAGGTCGAGTATTCTACCAATCCCATAATATGTATTGCATTAGAATAACTGTATTTATTGCACTAGAATAAACGTTATTATTGCACTAGAATAACAGTATTCATTGCTCTAAAATAAATATGATTATTGCACTAGAATAAGAGTTTTAATTGCTCAAGAGTAAATGTAAATATTAGGCAAAAATAAACGTGATCATTGGATTAGAATAAATGTTATTATTACACTAGTTGTAATGTACTGATTGCACAAGATCCAGTAGGTGTGTCCTAGAAAAGACTTATCATAATACACAAAAGGAGGTCAAGGATACGAGGTATGAAATACTGCAGAGATGAATACAGAGGACGTCTCATATATCTAGAGGGTCTGACATCTGTAAGAGAACGCAGACAGCACGGGAAGAACAGATACAATTAGTCAAATGTGAAAACTGATGATTGTAGAGCTGGAACGTTTAGTTATATAGTAGTACTATATAGTATATACTTTAATCTAATATGATTATATGCTGTTTGTTGTATTGTCTAACGTTATAGTAGGATAACAAAACGTCTCCATGGCGACTGAGCACATTTAACACTATAGATGAGGAACATTTAATGCAGTGGAAAGCTCCAGAAATAGTGAGAATGTGGAAGTTAAATGAGACAGCTTTGACAACTGAATATCTTTGAGTTTTGGACAGAAATAAAGTAAATATGAGGATGTATATCGTGCAGAAAATAATGAGAAGAATTTTAAAATAACTGTCTGAATGTAATAAATGAATGCAGTTCCGAGCAGAAGTGTTTTTGTTTTGTTGATCCACTTCCTGTTCTCCAGAAGCCCTCCGGAGAGAGATGTCATTCATCATAGTCAGACCCTCCTCCTGAGTCTCAGGTGAAGTGTCACCTCGTTTGTTCCTCAAGCGCTAAAACAAAACGTTTGAAAAAACAGGTCACTCACAGAGAGCGTCGGTGCCGCTATAGCAACGCGTCACGCAGAAGAAATGCATTATGGATGTTTGGTCTAATAAAGAAGTGAAAGAGCACATAATCAGCTGCAGAGAGGCAGAGTGTCAGGCTGAGAGGCTGAGAGGCTGAGAGGCTGGATTAATGGGGAGGAAAGGTGACCTTGAGCTAGAGTGGAAGAAAGTAAGGGATGAATATAAGGAGGATAACATCTTTTTACATGTTTTGTCCTCATTAGGTGAACAGAGGGACGTACTCCAGACGCAGCCGGCTGAAGAGGTCCGACGGCAGCACCACCTCCACCAGCTTCATCCTCAGACAGGTAAGGACACCTGAACACATCACCAAGGGTCATCATCAAACCTGGGATTTATCAGATGTCTTAAGTGTCTTAAAGCTGCATTCTCTCTCCTGTCCACCAGGGGGCGACTCCTCTGGTTGTATAGAAGTCTATGAGAAAATGACTCTACTTCTCTCTTGATTTATTCCCTCAGTAAACATTGTAAACATGAGTTTATGGTCTCAATCTCTAGTTTCAAGTCTTCTTCAATACAGCATGATGTTCATTTAGTAAATGATGCTCCATTTAGAGTCAAACAGACCATAAAGCAGGGGATGCTTTAGGGCGGGGCTACACACTGATTGACAGGTCGACACCAGAGACGTATACGGCGTCTCTACGTCACTCCTCCTCACTCCATATATGGTCACTTCCTGTTCACTGGTTCATCAGGTTGGCTTCATAACATCAGTCCACAAACCAATGGGTGATGTCACCATGACGACGTCCACTTCTTATAAACAGTCCATGGATTTTATGGCTAAAATGTTAAAAAACAAGCTTTATTTCAGAAACAAAAACACATTCTTAGCTTCAGCTTTTTCTTCACAAGGTTTTTGGATGCTTGTCGTCCAATCAGATGCCTAAATACTGACATGAGCTTCGTGTCCACCAGACTGAAGAGGTGCAGTCACGTTAAATCAGAACGAATCAGGTCATATGGACGAGCTGACGAAGAGAACCAGACAACAAGTCTCAGAGCCTGATGTGATTTATGATCTCATGTGATGTTTTTTTCTCTCTCATGTAGGTCAGTTTGTACGTTTGAGCTCTTATTGTGAGAGTAAAGTCATTTTTAAGGCAATATTCAGTCTAATATTTCATTTAAAAGCTTTTAAACTGAACCTGTTCAGTGTGGAGAGTGAAACTACAGACATGTAGATGTTGGATTCTCATGAACACTTCATTCCCCCGGGGTCATTGATTGCTTTGTGTTTTAATTACACACCTCTGTATGTACTGTATGTTCACCAACCTGTTGTTATCAATTATTAAAGGCCCGGTGCTTGAAAGCAGCACAGTAATTATGTGGCTCACAGGAAGGAGGAGAAACAAGATGTACTGGACGGAAAGAACGAAACGAAGGTTTTAGAAACAAAGAAACAAGAAGAAGGAACCAATAAATAAAAAGAAGAAGTAGGACAGGAGGACAGAGAAATGTATTTCATGCTCACAGATTTCTTCAACTCCCCCGCTGTGATTTGTGTCATCACCGGTGTGATCGTCATCAGGTGGGCTTTTCTTTGATTCCCTCGTGTATCCACGGCAACCGCCGCCCTTCAACAACAGGGGTCAAGCCCAGAAGGTTGATGAGCAGGAAGCTGCTCCTCCTCCTCCTTTTATCAGTACATGTTCGCATGAAAGAAGAAGAACATTTAAGATTTATTTGGATATATCACTTCTTTCATTTTAGTATTAAATTCATATTATTCCAGTTCTGTGCTTTGAAATCCTGGTTTTATGGCAAAAAAGAAGTTATTCAGCTTCATTCGTTCATTTGACTCCTGGAAGGGGAGTTAACTTTAAACTGCAATAGTTTATATAGTTTCTGTGTTTTAACGTATCATTAAAGACGTTAATGTTGATGACACAACGTTATTCTTTTAGAGTAGCATCACCATCAGAGTTTAGATTGGTTCTTCCAATCAGCATTTTTCTCAAAGTTCGAAGTCTAAAAGTCGAAGTGTTTTTATTTTTATTTTATGGGTTCATTTGGTAGGGACAGTGCACATTAATAATACATTTCTGTAAATGCGCCAAGAGGATCTTTTTCCACTGTAGTCCCTAAAAACAGAATATTACAAAGTTATGCATTATTTACCCTTTACAAAGGTTACAGAAACAATAAAAGAAGAGAGAATATTAATATAAGAAGTTACATAATTCCAGACACCCTCGTACATAGTCAGGTACTATTAAGACATGCCACACAGAGGCTCCTTAAACAGCACATCAAATAAATGAGGGAAGTTAGATGTTTCTGGGTAGATTTTATTTTTTTAACACAAGCTGAAAAGATTTTAACGTTTAGTTCTACGATATATAATAGGTCAGTAAACACACCTCCGCTGAATTTTGAAGCCTTTACGTGTCTTAAAAAATAGTCTAAATGAGACGACTAAGCGTCCTCACTAGAACACCAGTCCCATTCCGATGCCCAAAATGGGATCTTATTTTGCAAAGAAATAAGTTTAAATCCTTATTAAATTGTGTCATTAATTACAAATATGTTTTTAGTCAATTTAAAAGATAATTTTAGAAGTTACAGGTGTTTGTTTCTATAAAAAAACAAGCTACTGTTTTCAAACAGTCATAAACTCAGCTCATGGTTTTCGTGTCGGTTTGATTTGATTAGATTTGATTGATTGTGCTGTCGATGGGAGCAAACAAACCACATGATCAATCAGACTGTGACTCTAACATTGCACCAACTCACTTGCACCAATTTCAAACCAGTGAGGAGATCACAAATACAGAAACTCTCTGTTTCTTTGGGAGATAACGTGTGTGTTCATGCAGAATGTGATCGACTGGATGTGTTTTAAACGAGGAGAGAGTTCACTGCAGATTGTCTTTAAGTATAAACGGAGGACGAGCATCATTCTCTGTGTGATGTCTCACAAAGATCGGTCCATTTAAGGGAAACGGAAGTCAGAAAGAGAAAAACATTATAAAGAGAGAAATGTTTCAAAGACTGAAAATGACAGTGAGTGATTGTTCTGACATTGCTTCACAGGAACAAGGACAGAATGTTAGAGATGTTTGATGAGTCACATCATGAAAGGTGAGCAGATCTGTAGCAGAGCGGTGCTGGTAGACGGATGTTCCTCTTATGGACAGATGTTCCTCTTATGGACAGATGTTCCTCTTATGGACAGATGTTTCTCTTATGGACAGATGTTTCTCTTATGGACAGATGTTCCTCTTATGGACAGATGTTTCTCTTATGGACAGATGTTCCTCTTATGGACAGATGTTTCTCTGACTGCTGAACGGTTTCCTCGGCCTAAACCTCTGAGCTCCACGTTAAGAGGAAGCTGAAGCTCGTCTTTGGAATAAAGACTCCGTATACGTCTCTGGTGTGGACCTGTCAATCAGTGTGTAGCCCCGCCCTAAAGCATCCCCTGCTTTATGGTCTGTTTGACTCTAAATGGAGCATCATTTACTAAATGAACATCATGCTGTATTGAAGAAGACTTGAAACTAGAGATTGAGACCATAAACTCATGTTTACAATGTTTACTGAGGGAATAAATCAAGAGAGAAGTAGAGTCATTTTCTCATAGACTTCTATACAACCAGAGGAGTCGCCCCCTGAAATTATTTCTCTAGATTGCTGATATTGGTGTTGTTTCACTCTTAATGAAAAAGTAACATTGAAAACCAAAAGTAAATGTGAAAGCTACGTTCATTAAGCAGCAGCAAGAGTTAAGGTTGAATGTTGTAGTAATGATTCTGCAGAGGTTGCTAAATGTTTCGATGGTGCTGAGGCTGACCTGAAGATGACTCTCTGGTCGTGTCAGTGATGCAGCTGTGGACTAAAGACCTCATCATCTCCTCTTTTTAAAGTCTGAATTAAGGTCTTAGCCCACATTCACATCCTGGGTCACATAGTTTAAATCCCTTCTGTCTGAGCTGCAAAGTATAAACACAGATTTAAATAAAGTCTCATTTTGGCGTGAGAAAGAATACGATGTCTTCCTCCCAGAAATGAAATATCATTTCTGAATCACAATGCTTTAAACTCAGACATCCCTGAGTGTTCAGCCTGCTGTCTGCACAGTGATAAGGAAGGAGCGTCTTCTGTCTGCTAATCCCTCTAAGTGGGTCACATGGCTCAACTCAGCAGCCGTTCACTTGTGAATGTCTTGAAGCAGCCGGTCTCTGCTCTCTACATGAACTCACATTCAGAAAGCGGGACTGGTTCTGTTCTGGAGAAAACACAGACTGGATATAAGAAGTAGACGCAGTCGTCGTGTGGTCTCTCGTTGGTTTGTGGAATATGGTTTTAAAACATTGATATCGGCATTTTAGTCGTCTCCATCTTATTTTTTTGCAACCAGTGAACAGGACATAACCATATTTGGACTGAGGAGGAGCTCCATAGAGACGGCTCTGGTAGCGACCTGTCAATCACGCCAACGAGACTCAGTTCAAAAACAGGCCAAATTCTTCGTTTCACAATCAAAACTCTTTGAGTCACAAATAAAACATTTCAGTTCAGTAACAGAACTCCTTTGTTCACAAATAAAACATTTCAATGCCAAAACAAAACTCTTAAATTCACAAACAAAACTCTTTGAGTCACAAATAAAGCCTTTGCATTTGTAAAAACAGGTTTTGGATTAATACAATTATAATCACAAATTCATTTTACTTGAAATACAACATTTTATTTTATTGCAGAGTGGAAAGTTTTGCATTCAAAACTATTCTTTTAAGTTTAATAATAAGGAAGCAAAAGTAACTCAATACTTCCTGTCAAGTGACAACCACGTATCTCCAGATGTGTTGATGCTGCAGAAAACTGAGGCAGCGTTGATGAAGAGTCGTCATCAGGTTTGATGAAGAGTCGTCATCAGGTTTGATGAAGAGTCGTCATCAGGTTTGATGAAGAGTCGTCATCAGGTTTGATGAAGAGTCGTCATCAGGTTTGATGAAGAGTCGTCTGCTGTAACACAGTTTGTCAGCAGAGGGCGCTGTCGTTCTACTTTGTCAGAGAACAAGCTGAGTCTCAGAACCAAAAAAAGAATTCTCACAGTTTTCAGTCTGATTGGATAATAGAAAATAAATGTGACACTAGTACAATTTATTTATTGGTTTATTGATTTACTTGACAGGGTTAATGGACTTCCTGTTTATGCACAAGAGTTACTTTAATTATGAAAATAAGATATGAGGATGCAGGGAGTTGATAAATATTATGCTAATTCTAAATTTACATCTAGACAGCTTTTACAGCTATTTTGGTTTCATTAGAATATTTTGAGTTTGATGACGTCTTGTCATTTTGTTTCTCTTCACATTTCAATTAGCCTTTTTAAAATAGTTTTTTAAGTTATTCAATCTTAGGGTGTTAGGGTTATTCTTGGCTTTGATAAAAAAAAATATCCTTAAATCTTCTGCTGTAGAAGAAACAAAACATATCTGTTTTGAAGAAAATCATAATATGTAATTTAAGGCACTTACATTTATTGATATATTTAGTAATAAGAACAATGGCCAGGATTCATAAAATGAAAAAAAGAAATTTCTCATTGTGATGAATAAAAAGCAATACCTTATTATTCTTCCATCGTTCTGTGAATGCTTTCAACAAGGACTTTGCTCATAAAATACATAAAACACCTCAGACCTCAGACTTTAACTCCTTTTCTCCTGTTGATGACATTTACAGACTGGTTTTAAAGTTTGCCACCTGTTTAAAGAACCATCACTCAGCTGTTTGTGTTTAGAGATTACCTCATGCACAGATCACACACACCGTCTGCTGATCAACGCTGATCTCAGGCTGCAGACCCCCCCCACCCCCCAAACACCACCCTGTTGCACCTCCTCTCTCTCCTCCTCTTCCTCACTCACACTGTGGAGCCTCCGCCGGCCAATCGGCAGGCTGCGTCCCGCCTCCGTCAGCAGCCAGTGCTGGAGGAGGAAGGGATTGGCTCGTGTGATGTGAAGCTTGGGAGGCAGGTCTGCTGAGCCTCTGGGAACCGTAATGGGAACCAACACCCGCTCTGCTCGGGGGCAATAATACCAGATCCAGCATCAGGAAAGCACACCTCTTTATTTATTCACTGCTGTGGTGTGGCTGCTCTGAGCTCTACACCTTCATGTGGAGAAGGAGACGGCTGGTGGGCTCCGTCACTCCTCTCCACCCATCCTCTCTGGAACAGGTTGATTTTTGGACTCTCACTCCTCCATGTACGATAACTTGTACCTGCATGGATTTGAAGACTCGGAGGCGGTGAGTGTAGGGCCGTCTGCTGTCGTGGCTTGTTGATCCACCTTTTAATGAGTGGGATGAGCGTGCACGCTACTCGGGGGAGTTAGGAGATGCTGGGGGAAAGAGTGTGCACGGATGTGTGTTTGTGTTTTTGAGTGTTTTCCTAAATCAGCCATGCTGGGTGCAGTTTTCCTCTCCTGATCCCTGACAGATAGGTAACAGTCCTCCTGGTCTGGTCTGCAGATCTGAAACAGTTTTTTCTTCACCACCTCTTCAGTGTGCATGCTTGTTAAACATGAGCATTCTGGGTATTTTGCATGACTCTCCCTTCACATCACATTCCATCAAGGTTTGCTGCACGATCACACATCTGTATCGAACTGATGTGCTGTTGCATCCGACCGCGACGAAGATCCATGCAGAGAAACGTCTCATTCTCTTGTCATTAAGTGCAGATTCCCCCTCTTGACACACAGACACACTACGCCTCTGACATTATTATCCACGAGCATCTATGGGATGGAAATGTGGCGGAAAAAATGCTTACAAAGGCAGTAAATGTGGGAGCTGGGTGGAGGAGGTGGAGGGAATCCCACTGAGACAGAATCTGTCGAGACCTTTGTGTAACTCCATCTGACATCCTGCTGCCTCTCTGAGATTAAAGAAGGGCTCACACATCCTGAGTAAGAGCAAAGGGAGGGTCTGTGGGGCGGCTGTGGCGTAGTGGAGAGCAGGGTAGTTCTCCAATCAGAGGGTCGG